>NC_065546.1:33049852-33241213 GCF_022605725.1 Anthonomus grandis grandis
TATTCAAAAACTTATACATAATACAAATCTAAATAATAATGTCAATATAGATGTTCAAAATGTTCGCCACGAACGTCTTGGCAACACCCTACCCGTAAATAGAAATTTCTTCTTACGTTACTCAACATCTCAGATGTGATCGAACTAATTGCAAGGGTTATTCGTCTTCGTAAGTCAGCTAAGCCAGTGGGTTTAGTTTTGTATACAATAGTTTTCACATATCCCCATAAGAAAAAGTCTAATAGCGTCAGATCGGACATTTATTTGGTAATGGGGTGGTGCTCCATCTTGTTGAACCCATATCATATTCGCTGGAGCTTGTGGGTTTCCTGGATCAGGATACAAGTTGGCCAACGTTGGCATTACATTATTTTGAAGCAATTCTAAATAATTATCGCCATTCAAATTGGCCTCAATAAAAAGAGACCTATGATCTGATCTTCAATAATTCCTGCCCACACGTTAACCTTTTCAGGGTATTGAGTATTGTCCTCTCTCGTCCAGCGAGGATTTTTCCTGGACCAATAGCGGAAATTTTGACGATTGGCATGACCGTGAAGAGTAAAGATGCACTCATCAGAAAACATAACATTGCCATCATTTGTTCACAAAAATATATTTTCCTGTCAAAATCGTCTTCCGTGAGCTCCTGGGTGGGTATAATTTTATAGGAATGCATTTTGTTTTCTTTTAATATTCTAATAATTGATGAATAGCTAATATCGAGTACTGGGGCTGCTTTCCGAGTAGATGTATGTGGATGTTCCTCAAACTCAAGCATAACAGCCAATTTGGTATCCTCACTTATTGCCTAACATGGCCCAGCTCGCGGAATTGCTTTTCTATTTTACTAATTGTCCCTTGGGTTAAAGGCGGCAAATTTGGAAATTTTTCGTAAAATAAGGGAGCTACTTCCATTTGCGTCCGTGTATTATCTCCATAGCCAATCATCTGTAGAATTGTTATTTTGTGCATTTCTGTTAAATGAGCCATTTTTCTGGCTTGTAATTAATGAAATTTAAACGACTATAGCACTGACGACTACTTCTGTCATGCAACATGAGTCAACATTAAGTCTGGCATTTTAAGCCAAAGTAAACAACAATTTTTAGTTTTTTTATTCTCATATCAATAAAAAGGAATGCTGAAATAGTTTTTGCTTGCTTTATCATTACCAAGACCTAGATAGGCAATAAGTATAATAACAATAATGATTTTCTTTTCTAAATGTTATTTTTTGAATTTTACTTAATATTTCCGAAACAGTCAAAGATAGGTATAGGACATTGTATACAAAATATGTCTAAAATGATCTGAGGAATCTAAAAATTAATTAACATACAGGGTGTTATGTTTAAACTAAGCAAGTTGGTATTGGCCACCGTTATCTGATACTCCCTGTATAAAAAGTTTTTATGAAAAAAAAACATGCGCAACTATAAAAACCAATCGACGTGTTCGAGCGTTTTTTCCAACACGCTAATTTATTCCATTTGGATGACACACACTGTATATGGTTATCCAATGGAAGAAGCGGTTAAAAGCAAGATTTGACATTAAACAATATTTTCATTTCGGTTAGGGGCGTTAGGGCTAAAACAGTATTCAGTATTCTTGTGTGAAAGTAACTGAGTGGCTGCAATTCTATACGGCCCATTGTACAACCAAGAAAATACTATGCTAAGTTATATACATATTGTGATTAATTTGTTTGATGAAACAATAAATAAATAAATAAATAATGCACTATCGGGATTTTTAATTAACGGACATTTTCAGCCATAACTTAGGCACTCGTTTGAATATTTCCATAATTTTTTCAAACTAAGATACAGGAATCACTGAGGATGGATTTGAAGGTAAAAATGTGAACCTAAGTTAATAATATAAAGTTAGACGAATTTTCGTAGGGGTATGTATTTTGCTAATTCTCTTCACAAGTTTTCAGTATTCTTGAGAATAATTTACGAAGTAATTGGAATATTTTTAAGAGGATTTTAATAGAAGAAAGCATTATTTTCTTTATAATTACATATCAGAATGTTTTTGTACCCCAAAAACGGGAGTTAAAAGCAATGTTACCAACAAAGGTTCAAGAGCCACCAAATAGAATACCGCTTAGAATATTTCCACAATTTTTCACCCTAATATAGAGGAACTTCTGAGGATGAATTTGAGCGTGGAAACATAATTGTACATTAACAATCGGGACAGTTTTAGTGGGGTCATATTAGCAAATTTCCACTCTAATAATTTATGTTACCTTTTAGGTTCACTTGACAGTACTCCCCGGCATACCAGTGGAAACATTCGCATAATAGTTCTTCAGATCCCCGAGAGTAGCACGTACCATGATAATTACATTTTTCACATCCCACTTGTTCTGCACTACAGATTCTGCCTGGGTAAAGCATATTTTCTGATAAGTCTAAAACAAAATGCGTACTTGAATGGCACCAGGACAAGGAGTGACAAACTCTCGGTACTTACCGGAATATCCCTCCTTACAAGAACACGTGTAGGTACCCCTCAAGTTAAAACACTGCGAATTATCGGAACAATCGT
Organism: Anthonomus grandis grandis; assembly: GCF_022605725.1. Lineage (NCBI taxonomy): Eukaryota > Metazoa > Arthropoda > Insecta > Coleoptera > Curculionidae > Anthonomus > Anthonomus grandis. Next base: position 33,052,418 of record NC_065546.1, read on the forward strand.
GGAACTTCGGGTTGTCGCACTCGTTAAAGTCCTGAACTGACAAATTGTCGCCTGACTGTGAGGAAGCGAATACGTCAGTGCCTCCAAGGGAGTAATTGTTGCCTCTCAGGTACTTTTTAAATACGTCCTCCATGCGGGTCTCGTCGATGTTGTCAGAGAGCTGAAATCAATCAACGATCAATCAGTTTCCAGAGTTGATGTCTCTGAGTCAAAATCAATCAATGCTTAAAACCAATTTCTCGAGTCATTGATTAATCAATAAGCAATCGATAAATTTACTTGCAAGTGCCAATAGAATTTCAAGAGCCGATAAATAATCAATTCACTTAGACTCATAATGTGCAATCAATAATAGTCAATTTAATCAATGAAATTGGTATTTTATGATCAATGATAAATCGCCTGAAAATTGCAATCGAATAATAATCAATAAAATAAGTTTTAGAAATGCAATCAATCAAAAATCAAACAATCTATTAATTTCTTAGTCAATTTTTTGTCAGACGTAATGATTCTTGATATTGATAAATGGTGTTGTCGGTGAATCGAAATCAATGCTTAAACTTACATTTATCAGTTAATCGATTAGAAAGATAAAAAATTAGAATCGATTGATAAATTCACTTACAAGAGTTAATAAAATTAATTTTAAGACTTAATCAATAATCAAATTTAGGGATCTATTTCTTAGTCAACTGTTTGTTTTATAACTAAAATCAATCCGTCACCAGAGTTAATGTTGTCTATTAGTCGAAATCATTTAGTATCTTGAATCAATTTTGTCGAATCAGTTAATCAAAAAATTTAAGAGAAGATAAATATAATCAAATTACTTAGACTCATAATATTCAACCAATTATAGTCAATTGAATGAAGTTGATATTGTCTCATCAATAAACAATGATAAATCATCTGAGAATTGAAATCTATTAATAATCAATAAAATTAATTTTAAGAATTGAACAATAATCAAATTTAATGAACTATCAATTTCTTAGTCAATTTTTTCTTAGAGCTTAAGCCAATCAGTGATTGTTGTGTTGTTGTCTGGGAATTTAAAGCAATTAATGCCTAAAATCAATTTTTTTAGTCATTCAAAAATCAAATAATAAATTCACTTGCAAGAGTTGATAAATGACCAATACTCATAATGTTTAGTTAATTGAGTCAATGAAATTGATATTGTTGATCTGAGAATTAAAATCAATTAATCAATAAAATTCATTTTAAGAATTGATCAATGAACAAATTAAGGGATCAATTTTTTGTCTTAGAGCTAAAATAAAATAATGATCTATTCATTTCCAGAGTTGATGTTGCCTATGAGTCGAAATCAATTAATTTCTTGAGTCAATCAATCGATAAATTTACTTGTAAATTAATAGGATATCAAGACTCGATAAATTATCAATTGACTCATTGTATAGTCAATAATAGATCGACATTGTCTGATCAATAAAATGAATTTTAAGAATTTTTTTAATAATCAAATTTAGGAGTCTAATTTCTCAATTTTGACCTGACCTAAAATAAATCAATGCTTAAAATTTTTTCAGTCATTAATAGCAATGACTGTTAGCAATTGCTAAATTTACTAGTAATCAATTTACATAAACTAATAATATTAAGTTAATGAGGGTCAATTGAATCAATGAAATTTATATTCTCTAACCACAAGTCAATGATAAATAATATGATAACTGAAATTGAATAATAATCAATAAAATAAATTAATTTTGAGGATAGATGAATAATGAAATTTAAGTTACTTAAGGTAATTTTTTGTCTTAGAGTTAAAATCAATCAATGATTGTTGAATAATAAACTATTTAAACTCATTTTCAAAGTCGATGTTTAATCAATGATTAACCGATAAAATCACTCTCAAGAGTTGACTATTGATGCTAATGAAAAATTATGCTAATCAGGAATCAATGTCAAGAGTGAATGTTTAATCGATGATCGATAACATCACTTTCAAGATTCGACCAATAATCATCCAATTAAATCATTTTCAAGAATCGATCTTAAGGGTAGCAACTAAAAATGGTCGATCAATAAAATTAATTTTAAAAATTGATGTTTTAGAGTAGAATTCAATCATAAATCAGTAAATTTCTTACTTGAAGATAAAATTTGCTGATGACACCGTTTGCATTCTGCTTGGGGTAAAAGGCGGTCACATGGACCCCATGGTAGATATCGCGCAAATCCGATTGCATCACCATACGGTCCAGAGCCTCGTGTACCTTACGGGCAGTTTTCACGAATTCCGTCGAGTTTTCTTTGGAAAGTTTTTCCGAATATTTTATCGGGTATTTGCCCACTTTTTCAATGGTTATATTGAGGCTATACGTGTAGGTAGCTAAAAAAGCAGGACATTAATAAATAAATAATGCAAAAATTAACATGAAACTTACGGTTACAAGGCCGATCGGGGAACATCCGAGCGAATCCAGGCCTACAGACGCACCTCATCACTCCTTCGACTTTTTGGCACAACTCGTTCCTACTTGGTTTACACTCTGGAACGCATCGGTTTCCATTCTGGACGATTTCCGCGTGGTTCGCCGATAAAATACCTCCCAGCAGAATATTGTTGCTCACCTCGTTGTCTGTTATTTCGTCCCTATGGGGAGGCGGCTCGTCGATCACCTCTGGGGCGGCACTAGCGGGATTTTGCGGCGGCATTTTTATGATTGTCCCTTTGTTCTTGTCGGTCATTACAACGAAGATCGATTCGTTGCTATCATATGATGTTTCTTGGTTCGAATCGGTATCTTTGATTATGAAATCCTCTAGAGAATCATCATCGCTGTCATCGTCCTGGAAATCATCTACTGAACTGATGATTATTGGTGGTTCGGTGGTAGTAGTTGTGGTAGTAGGTTTGACCCAATCGGGTGATACAGGGGTGGGCACTACAGCACTTTTTTCCACAGTTGTAGTAACAGTTTCCACTATGCTGGTAGGTTTTACTAGAGTATGGAACTCAGTTACTGTATCCACAATATAGCTTTTCTCTGTCTTGGTCACTAGTAAAGTGATGGTGCTGGGGGGGCCCCCAAGGGTTTTCACCACTGTGGTTTTGGTGATGGTCACAGTATGAGTCTTTGTGTGAGTGATATATCTTGTGGGGAGCACAGTCGTAGCCACTGAAGACTCTTGAGAAGAAACCGAAGATGGTTCATCCACTATTTTAACCTCATTGCCAGCGTGGTGCACTGGCAAAGTAACTTCTTCAGGTACCACCAGTTCTGGCGTAGAATTGGTGGTGGTGGTACTGCTGGTGGTGGTATTTGTGGTAGTTTCAACTCTCTTGTCTACTTCAAAGTGGGGCTGCCCCACGATCACTTCCAAGGAAGGCGTTTGCTTTAAGGTGGGAGTGGGAGTAATTATTTTGGGAGTCGTTGTTGAAATGTTCTTTCTAGGCGGCAACACCCCTTTGGGCCGATAAGTTGTTGCCAAGTAGTAGCCGTAATAACTAGATTTTCGCGTGCTAGGGGTTGTAGTAGTGCTAGGTGTAGAAGTAGTAGTAGTAGTCGTAGTGGTTCTTCTATACCCGGGCCTTCTAGGTCTTAAAGGCCTTCTAGTGTTGGGCCTCTCTGCTGACTGAGAGACAACAACTGGCTTATGCGTGGAAACTAGTGGAGGTGGATTCATGCCCAGCACAATTTCCGTTGTAACTGGAGGGGGAGGTAGCATTTCTTCGCTCAACTGGGATATAAAAGTTTCCTTAACCTGGGGCACCCGCAAGATGTCTTTCCCCGGTGATCTTACGTCAACCTTAGGAGGTTGCAACACCTCCATATTATTAATTTCTTGCGTCAAATTGACAAAGTCTTCACCACTAAGCACCGATGGTACCTTAATAGTTTCCTCCGTAGCAGAGTCCAAGATATCGATTTCATTAGTGGGTTGTTTAGCGGGATATTTGGCGCTATCGAATTGCTTTTCGGTTTGCGAGTGATGGTGCTCTGTGGTACTAGTGGTCGTTGGCTTAAGGGTAGTCGAGTCAATGGGCAAAGAAGTCACTTGGGGTCTCACGTTTCCAGGTTGTTTACTGGGTTTCTTATTAAAGAAGTTGTTTTTTTGCCCTATGTATATTAACACGGGTTTTTGAGTTGTGGTAGTGCTGCTAGTGGTTGGTAATAAGCTGTTCTTCTCAGTTTGCGTGGGGGAATCTGGTTCTTTCATAGAGTAGCTGCTGACCGGTCGCCTGTTGGGTTGTTGCACATGGAAATAAACTTGATCCTGATCATTTCCCTGCGGAGTATGGATGATATCGTAGTCAGGTTCTGGTTGTTGCTTATAAGGAAACTTTACTTGAGTAGTATTCTTAAAACTATCAGGGAACCTTATCATCGTTCTCTCAGTGGTCAGTGGTTTCCTCAGTACTTCTATTGGGACTTCGCCGGGTTTCAATGGCCTAGGGTTCGACTCCTGGATAACTTCTCCGTCCTCGTTTGGCAAATCGTCTTCCAAATGCTCATCATATAAGTTATCGTTGTCTGGCTTATGGAAGATTTCTCCAGAATTCGTTTGGAAATTATTGGTCTCTGGCACTAAAGGAATTATCTTTACTGCCCCAGGAGGCGAGAGTTTAAAGTGGGGCCTCTTGGTGGTGTACAGTTTTCCAACTGGTGGCGGAGTCATAAACTCGGAAATGCTTGAAGGTCTGCTTGGTCTCAGTCTTCTTTTTGGTGAAAACTTGGGCCTCAAGGGTACTTTATTAACTTTTTCCCCTTTATAGACGTGTGAGCCGGTTTCTCCCGATAGTGGAAGTTCAGTTCTACTGTTTTCGACCCGAATATTCACCTCGTCATGATTAATAATGTGGGCATTAACTTCCCCATGTTGCTCAGCCATTTCAAATGAAAAGGAAGGAACTTTAAATTGCACTGGGGTCACACTAATAGGCAAATTCTCATTGGCACTCGTGTCTGGTTCGATTTTTAATGGGCGATTTACTTGTGGCACAACTTTTATGACTCCGGACACTTGTTTTTGATTGATGGTCAGTTGGGGGGTATCCCGATATATTTGGGGCACCCCCTTGGAATTCTCCATAGGGTTGAATTCCGGTTCCAAAAAGGGGCTTGGGTCATCAAAGTACTGGCCGTTATGGTGAGTTTCCGTTGATCCCCCATAAATTAAGGCAGTAGTACGATTAAATGGGATGTTAACGAAAGCCACTTGAGAGGGTTGTAGTTGCACCAGCAAGGGCTGCCCGGTACTTCTTTCAATAACTTCCGGGAGCACTATAGGGATCGATGGGGCTATAGGAAACGGCTTCTTAGCCTCCGCCTCGAAGTTCTTATGGATGCCGTTTCGCAGGGCTTGCTCCATTTGCAGTGGATTATTGGAAGTCTGATAAGGGGGTGGGAGCTCTCCTGAGTACTGAGGCACTATATTAAAACTTCCGCCTACTGTTAAGGGAATATGCTTGCGCTTCTCGCCTCTAAACTTCTCTTTGATCGGGGGTGGCGGTCCAACGTAATCATCTTTATTGGGGGCGTGAATCACGTTGGTTTGGGCGGGCATTTGATCAAGGACCGGCAAAATTTTGTTCTTCCAAGATTTGTGTTTTTCTACTGGGGGCGGCGGGGGCGGTTTCATGCCCAAAGGCACCTCGGGACTTAATGGTATGGCTGACGGTAACCTAGGACCGACCCTTCCGGGTTTCCCTACGATTACGTCCGAGTTTGCCGTGATAATATCCCCGGGGCTGATGGGGATTCCGTTGTGTCCCAATAGGGGCGCCTCCGGGTGTCTTGGTGGGGGATCAGTCCAGTCGAAACTAGCGATATTTTGACTCTCGGCTATTTCAAAGTCGTCTCCTAAAGCACCGCCTACCGGGATGTACACCGGGGACCGGTTTTGTACGTCTGTTGCCGCCGGAGTTTTAGGGGTTATTGGTTCCTCAATTTCTGTGGTGTTAACGTCGTTTCTTCTGTTGCTCTTTAGGTTTTTATTGATGTAACCTGCCATGGCGCTCAATACGGGGGTGAGGGCCTGCAGGGTGTCTATATTGATGGACCCGAGCCCCAAAAGATCTGCCGCCGGTTGTTTGGTGCTAGTGATCTTGGCCGGGTGGTTGGTTTTTTTGTTTTTTTCCGGTTTTTTCTCCACCACTTTGGTGGCCACCGACACCGTACTGCTTTTAGATGGGTTTACTTTAGTTTTCTTGCCGGGGCGTTTCAGTTTGCTGGTTACTATATCCACTTTCGTTTCCTTAACCACTTGCGTGCCAATATGGTGTTGCAGGCTGGGAGTAGGACTTAAGTTGGCAAAAGGGTCATCGTCGATAAACACTATCGTTGATCCGGTGATTACGTTTGGTTTGGTGGTGCTAAAGCTGGCCTCCAAGTTAGCCGCGGAAGTTTCCACCGGCTGGGGCATGTCGGTTTTACTGATTGGCAAGACTGCGGTCGGTTGGATTTCATTTTGTTTGTCTTGCAACAGGGTCACCTCGAGCTCTTGGCCGTCCAGCAGGGTTGCCAGTTTGACGATATTGTCTGCACCAGCACTCTTCAACTCCTTTGATAAAGATGAAAGATACTTGGGGTCAAAGAGATTAGACTCAAGGGTCTCAGTGACTAAATTCTCCACCACTTTTGTCCTTGAGTTAATAATGGTGGTCATCTGAGGGTCATTTTCCTTGAGTAAAGTGGTGAAGTATGTGAAAGTGGTAAAGTAAGTCCTAGTGGCAAGAATATCAAACTTAGGCAGTTCCTCTTTGTCCTCTAAAGTCGGCGCAATGGTGTTCTTTATTGGCACTTTTTCAGTTACCACGTCGCTCTCTGTAGAGATGTTCGTATACACAACAGAACTTCCGTTATGCAACACAGTATTAAAGTAAGTATACGTGACAAAATAGGTTTTCGTAACATCTGTAATATTTGGCTTCTGAATGACATCCAAAGCTACGTAAGAGGTTGCCACCGGAGTGTCTCTTGCTGGAATACTTTCGGTTATAACCACCTGAGTCACCACTTCCCTGGTGCTTATCACGCTCTCCCTGCCATCCTCGTACATCGTTTTTTCTAGGTTTATGGTGCTAAAGTAAGTGTTGGTGTTTTTCACGGGAGTCCTCACTTCTGACGGTTTTAGTAAAGACAAGTAATCATCTGGGGCAGTCACTGTGTTTGCTACCACGTGCTGAGAGGAAATGACTAACGGCTGTTCTCCATCCAGGATTGTGTTGAGGTAAGTGTATGTGGTGTGGAAGACGCCGACAGAAAGGTTGGGATGCTAAATAAGAAAGAAAATGTATATAAATTAATGGATTTTCATTGTGGAGAATAACTTACTTGAGTCAGAGTGACCCCCATTGCAGGGGTAGGAAGAATTTTCCCGGTGTTCATGCGTTCTTCCGTGGCAACGTTAGATACCACTTGTTCGTGGCTGGAGACTGTTGTGGTGCCCTTTTCCAGGTAGGTTGTTAGGTAAGTGAATGTGGTAAGGCAGGTTTTCACCACGAATTGGTTAGGGTCTAGTGATGCCGTAGGTTCAATCTAAAAATTGCGTTTTTTTGTCGCTTTGGGTCAATTAATGTCTTAAAATAGTATCGGGGTATAATATAGAATTACTTAAGTTATTTATGGTGAAATCTGAAGTATTAATGTTCACAGTTTTTTTGGCTCTACCATCGTTTTCTTTTAAATAATTGAATTGTTCTTGTTATTCAACATGCCTAAATCGTATGTGCTAAATATTTAAGACGCGATTCAAATGATTTTTTTCTGTGGTTCTGCATTGTGGGTTTTAGTCTGAGACTAAATTTATCACCACCACTACACACAAGCAGCTAAATGTACAGGTTGTCCAACTAAAAATGCGAGGTACTACATCTCAGAACGTACTCATCGCAGAGGTGTTAAAAAATATTATTACTAAAACGGCGAAGAGAAAAACTTGGAAAATATTTTAAGTTTCTAAAATTACCTCTAGGGGGCGTAACTGTGATCTTGAATGTAAAGTTTTTGTAAATTTCGATGTATTAACTTAACAAAAAAATACTTGATCTTTAAAGTAGAGGACAATCTGAAACTTTTTTGTTCGACAGTTTTTGCTGTATACCTGAAAATAAAGTGGTGGGGAGGTATTCAAAGGTTTCCCTAAAAAACATTAATCAATCACACCAGAATTTAATCAAGTTTAAATCATGAAAAATGTTTTGTTTGAAAATGGTCTTATACTTGTTACTCCAAGTTATAAAGACACTGAATCGCCATTCTTAACAACCTGATGTCTTGGGATCATGTATGAAAGAATAAATTTGAATTTCCTCTAAAACCATAGTTGTCAAGTTTTTTAAAGGGTAATTTGAAAAACTTGACAACTATGAAGAGTAGTCTCACCGCGGCCGCATATACTTTGTTATGGTCGAAAGTGTGATGGTTCTGTATAATAGGATTCTGACAAACAATTTAAAATATCTTTATTTAAATTTAAAGAAAAGTTTTAATGTTATTTCATCAATTCCCGAAAAGTAGCTTTTTAATTCTTTAATAATTTATTTCTTGAATAAGTTTGATCACATTAGTATACAATAATACAAAGTTTCTTCTAGATAACAGTTTTGGAAACGCTGCAAAAGCTTTGTAGCAACAATACAGTAAAATTAATTTAGAACATTTGAATTAATCTGTGGAAATGTTTCTAAAGGATAATTGTTTCCTCTTAAGTTATTTACTATAGATCACGCTTCTTTTGCTTTACTCTTTGCGTTTGTAATTCTAGTTGTATAAAATATCTATTTTGCTTTTTTCATTACTTGGTAATATATTTTACGATATTTTGTGCAGTACTTAATAATATATACAGGGAATCCTTGATAATATATCCTTTAAAGAGGTCTTAGGTGAAAAGTCATAAGCTAATAAATTGCTTACTAATGTATGGGTCCAAAGTTTATCATTTTCAAGATATTTATATTTTTGTTATTGTTTAGAAAATCTTAGATTGGCATCCTTAAAGTTAAATACAATAATTGAGGGGGTCAGAAGCCAAGGGATCCAAGTGACATTTTTTCAGAAATCGATCTAAGTGTAAAAACTGAATGGTGAAACATTATTTTATATCATGGCAAAGAGAACTAAGTGCGTTTCAATACTAGTGCTGCTCTCTATGAACTGTTGAGAAAATCAGCAGATTCAGTCGCCCGTATTGTTAAATGGCATAGGGAACTAAGTGCACTTGAACCCTTTCCCTTTTGCCACTCAAGCATTAGTCATTTAGTAGATTACGCGCGAAGTGGAAGAGGTTAAGTTTTGCAAGTTTTTACAGTTTTTAAGTTGTTTTGAAGCTTTTTTTAAATCAAAATGGTTACTTCTGATGAAGACCAAAATGGTAAGTTCTCAACGTGCTATATAATTTGAAATATTGATTTATTTTTGAAATATGTTTTCCTTGACGTTATTTTTTTTTAAATTTTAGATCCGTTTAGTGATAATTCCGATGTTGATATGGACTACTTACGTCCCAAATTAAAAAAGTTCAGAGTTAAGCATAGCAGAAAGAGAACCTCAAGCAAGTACATCCAAGAAACAAACACGACAAATAGCACAGTGGAAGCGATCCGAAGCAAAACTAAAGCGTAACTCTGGCCAAAGGTACGTTGGACGGCGGGGTGAAGTTCATGAAGCAAAATCAGTTAAACCGTACAATCACATTTGTAGATACAAATGTAGTGAACATTTTACCAAAGAAGTGCGCATGTCTATATTTTCAGATTTCTGGGATCTCGGAAAGAAACAAAATGGTTGGGACTTGTAAACTTCATTCATTGTTTCATGTTTTTCTAAGCATATTCCTAAACGACCCAATCGACTTCGCAGTTTCTCAAAAAAACGTCAGCACAATCATAACGTTGAAAAATTATCGCGTTTGTAAGCAGTTTTTTTTGTGTACGTTGAATATTTCTCAGAAGAGGTTCTATAACGCTTTCAGTAAACATAAAGAAACAGGAATCGCCCATACAGATCAAAGAGGTCGTCATACTCCTGGAAATAAACTAAGCGAGTACACTATCAATTTAGTGAAAGAGCATATAAATTCCTTTCCTAAGTTTGTTAGCCATTATACAAGAAAGGATAACCCAAACCGTAAATATCTATCTTCAGTATTAAATATTTCAAAAATGTACAGTTGGTATAAAGACTTTTGTTCACAACGACGAACAAATAAAATCAGCAAACCTGTAAAAATCACCAAATACCGTGATATTTTTAACACTCAGTTCAACCTTAGTTTTCACCGGCCTTACACCGACACTTGCTCAACCTGCGATATTTTAAAAATCAAAATGGATGCCCTAGATCCAAGTTCTGACGAAAAGAGAGCCTTACTCCGTGACCACGAGATTCATTTAAGGAAAGTGTCTTGTTAAATTCTTGAAGAATCATGTTACTACCTTAGCTAAAGAATCCCCCCAAATTCGTCGTGCCATATGTTTTGACCTGCAAAAAACTCTACCCACTCTATTTGTTACATGCAGCAAAGTGTACTATTTACGTCAACTTTGGACATACAACCTTCGAATACATGATCTAGCTACTGGTACTGACAACATGTATATGTGGCATGAGGGAATGGCAGCAAAAAAATCTCAGGAGGTTTTATCATGTCTAATCAAATATATTGAATGTCTGGCACCAACTATTACCCATATAGACGCTTTCAGTGACAATTGTGGCGGACAAAATAAAAATAAAAATTTAGTGAAATTCTGGACCTATATTGTGCAACATACCCACATCAAAAGCGTAGATCATCAAAATCTTGTCTCGGGCCATTCGTTCATGGAGTGCGACCAGGATTTTCCCTTATAGAAAAATCATTTATTTTGGTAAATTGTTATGTATTTTATTTTTAAGGCAAAGGGGTTTAAGTGACTGGCCTGCGAGTTTTAACTCGCAAAAAAGCCTTACATAAACCAACAAATGATGTCTAGAATTTATGAAATGCATTTTAAAACATTAAAATTACAATCTATATATATAAAAGAGTTTGTCCTGACTGACTGACTCATCATCGCAGAGCCCAAACTACAATAGCTAGAGACGTGAAATTTTGCCAACGGGTTCCTTTTATAATGTAGGCACCGGATAAGAACGGATTTTTCGAAGTTCCACCGATAAGGGGTAAAAAATAGGAAAATTTGTTACCCGTGACCTCGAGAACTAAGGGGGCGTGGCTTCGGAGTTTGAACGGAGACTGCCCGCACCAACGAGTCGCAGGCATCAACTTAAGAAAAAAAAAATTTACTGCAACAATGTTTTTTTTATAATGTAGACCCCGGACGAACTTTTTGAAATTCCACCGATAAGGGGTGTTAGAGGTGCGATATGATAAATATCGCATAGCGGCATAAAACTGATTAATAAATACGATTGAAAAAATGTCTCTGTATTATTTATATTTTGGTAGACATAACAACAAGGCGGGTCCATGCGAGACTGATACCCGAGAGGTGACTCGACTCAGTCTTACCGCTCGCTCTGCATCTAACGAATCATTTTTAAGATTATTTGTGTCTTGGTTTTATAATAATTATATTATATTAATCGCGCCCCTTGACCTCAAGAAAAACGGCGTGGCAATTGTGGGTTGCATGTACTATCATTGAGGCAAGGCTTCGGATTTTATTTTTGTGTATTGTGGGTTGTATTTACGTAGTGGTTGGAGGTCTTCTTCGACTTTTCTTTTATTTTCACGCGAGCAACGCCGCGGGCATTCAGCTAGTATTTAATAAAAAAAGAAATATAAAATATCACCGAATATTTTTTAATGACCTAAAACTTTAAATCAAACATTCTCAAAACTCTTAATTTGTTACTTGGACCCCTTGGCTTCTGACCCCCTCAATTATACAAATGTATTTAAAAAAATATTTGTATTGTTTTACCTAATAAAACTTTAATTTTTTTCAAAAGTAGTAGTAAACAAAAAATCTCTAAACATCTGACAATTAGATCTTTCAAACTGCACCAGGTAGAAAATTTTTCATTTATTTCATCATTTTAGACAAAAATTATTAATATTTTAAAAAACTTCACGAATTTAACCTGCATAGTAGTTTTAAAAACATCTACACCTTATTAGCTATCTAATGAGACATAAATATCAACACCAAAATTTGAAGAACTACGTAAAAACAAATCTTTCAGAAGAAATTACTTATATTAGAATTATAGAAGATTTTACTTATTATAGAAAGTTAAAAAAAAGGCTTTCTACGTACCTTTAAAATTGGTGTTCGATATGAGAGCCTCTATTTCTTATACAAAGTGGCATCCTAATCCCATAGTCTAAATGACTTTTTATAAGATGATAATATAACAAAGTATATATCATAAGCATTTTTGGTACCCTTCCCAGCAAGGAAATCGTAATAAAAAATTACCAACGAAAAGTTCACAGTGGCGAACCCTATGGATGAAAATAATTAACAATGGTCGCATATTTTGTTCCTAACAATTTAAATGGAGAATTTTACGAGAATTTCGAGCTCCTTTGGCAATAAGACAGGATATGCTATTTTATCATGATGGGTGTCCTGCTTTACGGTAAAGCAGTGGTTAGATGCTCAATTTCCTGATAGATGGATTGGAAGAGCATAAAAGTTTAATGTATGATGTAAGGACATAGTTCTTTAAACTTTGATGTTGATTTTTATATCTCATATACAATATCGAACAAAAATAGAGCGACGATACACTTTTTTTCTCTTATTAAAAAAGCAAAAACGCAAGAAGAATTAAAACTCAATAAAACAAATACACTCATTAATAAACATATATTTATTAAGTACATAACATACCAAAATTCTTCCGTATAAACAAGATCACAAAAAGAAAAAGAAAAGTAAATATTTCTACACGACAAAAATTAAGCGACGCTTACAATAAAAATAAAAGAAAACATTATCAGATTGCGCCCTTAATATTTAGTCCACAAGCCTTTATTTGCGATTACCTGGCGGCACCTTTGAGGCATGGAAGAAATTAAATTATCAATTATATCTTGATCAATATTTTTCCATATATTTTTAATTTCTTCAAAAATGTACTCTTTGTTTTTATAGGTTTTACTTCTAAGTTACCTATCCACAATTTCCCACAGGTTTTCGATCGGGTTAAGATCGGGCGATTGGGCTGGCCATTTAAGAATGGCTATTTTATTTTCATTAAAGCATTCTTTTATACAATTTGCTGTATGTTTTGGATCATTGTCGTGTTGGAAAACAAAACGTAGTGGCATATTCCATTCCGCATACGGTAGCATGACATTTTCAAGGATATATTTATACTTAAACCTATCCATAATGCCCTCAATTTGGTAAATTGAGTTCCATTTCATAGCCAGAGAAATAACCCCACACTAACACGTTGCCACTTTCATGTTTTACAGTACCTTGGATATACTTTGGGTCAAGTCTTTTACCTGCAATACGACGAACATATTGAACACCATCACTTTTATACAAATTAAACTTTGACTCATCACTAAAAAATACTTTTTTCCATTGCTCTGGTGTCCAGCGAGCATGTTGTTCTGCAAACAGAAGACGTGCTTTAATACTCTTCTTACTAAGAAGCGGTTTTTTGGCAGGTTTGCATGCTTTTAAGCCTGCTTCAACTAGTCTGCGCTGTATCGTTCGAGAGGAAACATTAGAGCCCCCAGCTTCAGCCAGAATTTGCTTTGCTGACAGAAAAGGATTTGCCTGGGAGATAATTTTAATTTTCTTTCCACTTTCTTTGAAGTTTTTCTCGGTCTACCCGTCTGTTTTCGGTTAACTACTTTTCCTCTAATTCGATAGATCTGAATGGTCCTCGACACAACAGATTTTGAAACCCTTAGTTCTTGTTTTATTACGTATTGTGGTGTTCCCTGATTGATTCTTATACGATGCAATAATTCTTTCTTTAAGATCAATAGAAAAACTTTTACCACAAGGCATTTTTAAACAAAATATAGATTTAATACCGACCAAAACCGATGTTTATCTATAATTTATAGTAATGATATGAACAATATCGATCAAGTCGCTTTATTTTTGTCCATGAAAAAATTCATAAAAACATACAACAATTTACTAATCTCTTGCTATTCATCACAAGAGGCAAAAATGTTTAAATACGATTAACAAAGCTATGTACTGATACTACAAAATTGTTCCTAATTATACGAGGTACAGTCACAAAGTTTTTTAGGAATATTATAGCGTCGCTTAATTTTTGTCCGATACTGGCTAGCAAGTTGTATATTTTTTTAAAAGCAGACTAAGTTCGGGAAAAGTTTTTAAAAATAATTACCAATATTCATCGAAAATTATGGTTTTTTTTAACTTGTGCAATGTTGAAGCTCTAATTGTCAAATGTTTAGAGATTTTTTTTTGTTTACTACTACTTTTGAATAAAATTAGAGTTTTATTAGGTAAAACAATACAAATATTTTTTTAAATACGTTTGTATATATTTTTTTAATTTGAAGTGTATTAATATAAGATTTCCTAAAAAATTGTAATAAAAATCAAAGAAAATGTAAATATCATGAATATGATGGACCATTTCCAGCAGGCTGTTTTTTAATTTTCGCTTGCAAGGGAAAAGTTGCTAACAAAGCGTCAGTATAATCAAATAATTGTATTGTTATTGTTTTACAGTTCACCTTATTTTTACTAAAGTTGGTACAAAAGTAGTCAATGAAGTCTTTTGTAATTTTAGTTGGTGACGTTATAGACATTTTTTAATCAAAAGATCGCAATAACTATGTTTTTTAAGCTTTGTGTAGCTGCATTTGTATGATTTGAAAAAATTATATTAAGCTCCTCTTTAAGTAATATAAGAGAATTTTTAGGTAGATCTAGAAAAGTGGTTTTTAAATTAATAAAAAAAGCTAATTACGCTTGCCTTTAGTAGCCTGTATAAGAAAGAATTAGATGTTGAACTACAGCACCACTAACGTTTATAATGTAAAGTCTTGACAGTTTTGCATTAAATCACACTCTTTTCTTTTAAAAAACGTAGATCAGTAACACTGAAATTTTCATAGACATTAGCGGCTAGTCTAATTTTAACGTCAATCCTATTAATAGATTGCATATTCATGCAATTATAAGAAATCTTTAGATTTCTCAGTATAAATCCCATCAAATAAAAAACGATGGCGCTAAACATCATTTGCTTTAAGTAATTGTCACTGACAATTTATTTGCCTTAAATCATTTTCTTTCCTTTAAAAAAAAAAGACATCTGGCAACACCGGAATATATTATGCAAATTAACCGTTAATGTCAGCGCTGTCAGAATTCAAAAGATGGCAGCAGTATAGCCATACTTACACTAGATGTCTCCTGTGGCAACACGAGCAACATATGGTCAGTCAAAGTGCTAGGTTTTAAAGTGACTGGTTTCTGGGTGTTTGGCACCCTCCTATAATCCTTGTCTCCCGGATAAGTGCTCTTGTCGCTAGCCACGATCACCTCCACCCCGTTGGACATCACCCTGGTGGCTAAATTCCTCGCCTCCTCACGATAATCCCCGGCATGATCTGAATTACATTTGAAGTAACAATATTTACACTTACAGTCGTATTTGCTTTGTACACTAGTATATACATAACAATGAAGTAATTTACATTTACATAATGATGAATATAAAGTATAATACAAAAGCACTCACCTTCCGAGTTAGAAACCAACAGAGAAGAAGGATTATGTTCCAAGGTCGGAAGGAAAGTGGGTTCGGTCTTGTCCATGTTGTCCAAATCGAGTAAAGTCAATGTGGTAAATCTAGTCAAACTTTCTACAATTGTCGCGGTTTGTATTTGAGGTTTCACCTCCGTGGTAGACGTGATTATCTCCTCGTTTCCGGCCACTCTGGTGACCACAAAAGTGTAAGTGCGCAACTTCGTGCTGGTTAAGGTCTTCGTTTCCAGGTCAACGTTGGAAACGATCGTGGTTTTCAATAAGAGAATTGGAACGTCAGTTGATTCGGACAGTTCAGGAAAGAAAGGTTCATAGGAGGAAGGTAAGGTGGTGGTGTCATTCAGGGAGGTTTCTTCTTCAGAGTCTATTAAGGGGGTAGTGGGTTCTTCTGTATCATTTTCTTCTTCCTCTTGCACCTCATCCTTCATATCTGGTTCCTCTTCTGTTTCATCATTATCATCATCATATTCCTCCTCATCATAGTCCTCATCATCATCATCATCATCATCGTCATTCACATCTTCATCCTCATCATCATCAATAAAATCTGGCTCAGTAGCCTCATCTTCCTCCTCCTTCTCCTCATCATCATCATCAATTAAATTCTCTTCAGTGCGGTCCTCATGTATTAAGGCCTTTTCAGCTCTGCTACGATTAATGTTTTGCATAAAATGTTGCGCGATTTCGCTCTTTTCAACTTGATAATCGACCTCGCTGTCCTCCATTAGCATCTTGGTGGTTACGAAATCTGTGGTGATGGTGGTGGTTTTACTTGGGTTCGGTAAAACTCGTTTCCTGGTTATCACTACTTTTCTTCTCGGTTTGGTGGCCTCCTGTCCGTAATTCTCCAAACCGTTCAAATAATTCGTGTTCACTTGCGGACTGGTCAGCAGCCGTTTACGCTTCTTAATTTTGACTTTACGCCTGCGCTTTCGTCTTTGCTCTGGCGCGGTCGCGTTCGCAACCAGCTGCTTCCTAATTAGTTTCTTAACAACTTTCCTCTTACTATTATCTAAGTTTCTTCTTAACCTATCTACACTAGTATTTACAAAAATTTTGCCAATAAATTTCGAAACGTTTTTATTAATAGTAACAATGTCGTCTAAATGACCCCTTAATTTCAGTGTAGTAGACGTTTCGACCTTGGCATCATCAGGGGTTAGATTACTGCTAAGGTCACTTAAGCTAAAAAATTCTTCTCGGTACTCGCTTTTACATACTTCACGACGTACTTTTTTGTGGCTTTCACTTCTGGGGGTGACTTAGTAGTCACATGCTTAGAAACATCTCCTATGATGCTCTCAAGGCTCTCAGTTTCTTTGGAGACGGCATCTGATTCAATATCCTTTGCCGTACTTTCGACATATTGATCGAAGTAGCCTATTGTGGCCGTATTCAGTTGAGCCACCCTAGAAGGTTCCACTGGCAGTGATCTTCTTTTACGAGCATTTTCCCCTACAGTAACTGTGGATAGTACTGTGGTAAACTCCCCGGGAATTCTTCCGGAAACGTATAGAGTAATCACGCTGGTTTCTTTGGGAGGCTCCACTTTGGCGGCCGCCTTTTTCTTGTTTTTCTTCGGTTTCCTCTTGGGGGCCACAGTTGCTTCTTCAACCACCTCGTCTGCCACATTAAGTTGCTCGTCCACCTCTTCACTGACCACAGCTGGCTGATTATACACCGCCGGTGGTATTTGCTGCAACAAATTTTGCTGTTGTTGCTGCTGCTGCTGCTGCTGTAATTGTTGTTGTAGTAGTGGTAATAAAAGTGTGTTCAACTGTGGCGCCTGCCCGAAAGCTGCAGCAGTCGGAGTCACCACAACAGTATCAGTTAGGAATTCTGTCGCTGTAACCACTTGGGTACTAACGTCACTTATAGTAGTCAAGATTTCTTTTCCTCTAAACGTTAAGGGGATCACTGTTTCCAAAGTGCTGGTGACAGTTGTTACGTACGTAGTGGTTCTGGTTTTGAATTCGGTGGTTGGGGTGGCTGGTATCCCCGGAGGGTTGTTGTTTTGTAATCCGAGCAATGGGTTGGCAGCCACGCCGTTGCCAAGAAGGAGCTGCGAAAGAAGGATGTTTGCTAGAGGTGCTTGGGCAGCGAGGGCTGGCTGTATGGTGTTCACCACCTCTTCCACTTGGTAGACGGTGCTGGGGATGACGTGTGAGAAAGAAGTTTTTCTGCCTCTGATTTGGGTAGGGGTAAATGTGACACTCGTGGTGGGCGACTCGTTAAGAAGGTATTGAGTAATCAGGGTGGCTCCGTTGCCATTGATAGAAGTGTTTTCCGAGAGGAGCACTTTCACTTCTTTTCCAAAGGGGTTTATGGTGGTGGAGTATTGGTTGGGGCTGAGCACCTCAGTGCTTAACTTGGCCGTCACGATGTTCTTATACTCGGTTATTTTGCCATTTACCACCGGAATCGTTGCTTCAGTGGGTATTTGGAACGTCACCGTAATGGTCCCATCGAACTTCGGCAGCACGTAATTATTATCATCCAAATTCTGTTCCTGATACTTTCTGGCCTTGCTGCGAGTTCTGCTGGTGGAGACGCGTGAGTTCGCTCTGGAGCTTGACGTAGGCCTCCGCGCACTATTTTCTGTCAAATATCCAGACCTTAGCCGGCTATTGCTCCTTGGGGAGGCAGTGGTGGTCCTTCGAACGTTACTATTTCTTGGCTTAAAATTACTTCTGCTATTAGAGGAAGAGTCTTTTTCTCTTAGGGTGAATTGTGCGCGCCCCACCTGAGGCTTAGTAGGGGAAATGCGCTTTCTTGTAGTAGGGGCCGAGGTGGTGCTTGAAGCCTTTGGTGCGCGATACTTGTTTGCCGAGTATCGACTCCTAAAGGCCGGAGTTTTTGGGCTAGAAGGCTCGTCTACGTACTCAGGCTCTACTGGTGCAGGTGCTGCGGTTGTTCTACTATTCAAAGGCCTTCTGAAGCGCGAATAAGTCGCTTGACGCTTGAATCGTCTTCTGAACGGCTTGATGGATACCCCATTGAACTTTTTGGGGCTAGAAGTGGTCGGAGCTGCTTCGGTTTGTGTTAGTTGCAACGAGCTTTCGTAGTCGGTATCCTCCTCCTCGTCGCCCTCTTCTTCT
Organism: Anthonomus grandis grandis; assembly: GCF_022605725.1. Taxonomy (NCBI): domain Eukaryota; kingdom Metazoa; phylum Arthropoda; class Insecta; order Coleoptera; family Curculionidae; genus Anthonomus; species Anthonomus grandis. The sequence continues at coordinate 33,071,231 of NC_065546.1, forward strand.
TCCAAGTCCTCGTCAGATCCTTCGTCTTCCTCTTCTTCTTGTGGTGCTGGGGTGGTTGTGGTCGTAAAAAGGTTTCTTCTAGGGAACAATCCGCCAGCCCTCTGTCTGTTTAGTAAGGCGTTTGGTCGTGCTGGCGTCGTTCTTGGACGTGGGGTCGTGGTTGTTCCCCGATTGTTACCCCTTGCCGGGGAGTTTCCCTTCGAGGGTTTTGGGGTGGTCCTTGTAACAGGAGCTCTTGATATCGGCGGGCGTCTTAGCTTAAGCAACGGATTGGCACGTCTGGCTGATTCAGTGGTTGTTTGTAACGGTATAGTAGTGTCACCAGCCTCATCATAACTATCTGTCGGGTTATCAGTGATATTTGTGGTCAATTCGTTTTCGGAATTATCCGGAGGGGTTTCAGTGACAATCCTGGAACTAGGCGAGCGATTCAATCCACTTGCCGCGGTCGGTCTTATTTTAAACCGATTATTTCCTGCAAATATTGAACTCGGTCTGATATTCCCTAGTGAGGAGGAGCGCGGTGATCCGGCACGTCTAAACCCGCTTGAGGTGGGTCTTATTTGGGAGCTGCTACTGCGGCGTGCACTCGTAGATTTTGGTCTGGAAAATCTCCTGCCTCCGGAGGCGGTCGGCTGGATGGCTTGTGCTGTTGAAGAACTTCTTCTGCCGCCCCCAAATCGGTTGGGCTTAGAAGCAGGTACCGCCGTGACGGTCGGCGTGAAATCCGAACGGGTTATGGTAGCTGCCGCACCCGATTTTGTGTTTCGCTTGGGGGCGAAAGTGGGACGAGGTCTAGAAGCAAACGGACGGATCGCCGGCGTAAATGTCCGTTTCTTCGATGGGAAACTTAAACGGGATTTGGTGCGACCGTCGTCCTCAGCATCTTCTTCTTGTTCTTCCTCATTCAATTCTGTGGTGGTTTCGTCGCTGCTGGTGGAAATTGACCCTTCCAACACCACTGGGGTGGGGATGATTATCGAAGCCTCAGGCTGATCGGCTGCAGCCCTAGTGGCTGTGGGAAGGATTTCAGTTGGAATGCTGGTGGGGAGGATAAAGCTGGAGGTACTCTCGATTATTTGGGCATATCGGCCGTCAATTAGAGTGCCAAGCACTTTTGATTCGTACAGGGTGGTGGTTTTGTTTTGGACAATGCTTCCCTCAATAAGCCTTACCAGACCAGTGCGGTGGGCCACCGGCAAGTCACTTCCTAATGAGGCTTTCTTTTCTTGGTCTACTACCAAGGAACTGGTGCTTTCAATCACTTGGGCATAAAGGTTGTCTATGTAAGTCCCTACTGCTTGGGTCGTGTAATACATCTCGTGAGAGTCATCAGCATCTACAATTTTCCCTTGATTAATGCTTATTACCCCGGTGGGTTTTATATTTTCTTCGACTGAACTTGGGGCAATGGTTTTTTCCAAAATAGAAGAAGTGCTTTCAAGAACTTTCGCATACAGACCATCTATATAAGTACCAAAAACATCTGTAGATAATACGGTAGCAGTACCATCATTTTCAATGGTACTAACAATAGAAGACAGCAATCCAGTGGGCTTAATTTCCGCCTTAGTCTTATCACCATTATCAATCTGGTTCTCCCCATTAGAGCCATAAGATCTTCCTATGTGATTATCAGTAATCTCATTGCTTTTATTCAAAACATTCGTAACAGTTTCCAGTCTACTATTCAAAATGGTCTCGTCACCTACATACGAAGTTGTATAATACGTGTAAGTTGTGTAGAAAGTGGTAAGTTCATCGTCACCCACCAAAGACGGAATAATATTCATTGTTTCACTGACACTGCTCTCTATTGTAGCTGTAGGGGTTATAAGCTGATCAGCGGTAGAAGTGATCAAAGGCACAACAGCCTCAGGGGCTTCAGTGGGCTTGAAATCTGGTGTGACTACGTTGGAAATGGTTTCTTCTCTGCTGGTCACCCTGGTTTGTCCATCCTTATATAAAGTGGTCCAGTAAGTAAACGTGGTAAAGTAAGTCACGGGTAAACTTTGATCTTCCGTACTTAAAGTCTGAGTGGGGGTCAAAGTGGTGGTAACAACATTAGTAACTGTCTCCAGTCTGCTAACCACATCACTTGAGGTACTACCGTGGTATTGCGTAGTAAAGTACGTAAAAGTAGTATAAGACGTTTGCAACAGCAAAGTTGGCGGCGATGGAACAATTTCACTCTCATTATTACTTTCAGACACAATCTGATCATCTAATAAGACATTACGCTTATCCAAGCTATCGATAAAGCGTTGTTCACCCTTCGAGGTGCTGCTTCGCACGTCAGTGACCATGGTGGAAATTGTTTCGTACTCACTTAAGTCCAAGATGGCATTATCGCTATCCTTTTTGCGATCAAGAGTGACGTAAGCATCGTTACTTTGTGTGGTGGTCGGAATCACGTCATTGTCTTCATCATTGATTTCCGGTTTGTTCCTCACGATACTACTATAGTTCTGGGCTCCATCAAATTTGATATTTCTCAAGCGATTTTGCAGCAGCAGCTGCTCGTCATTTTCTTGAATATGGGGCAGTTTTGTGGGGGTTATGTCAACATCAGCAGTTGGCGTCACATAGTTAGTATAAACTTCCGTCCTACTAGAAATCTCCGTTTCACCATCAACAAATATCGTGGTAAAATACGTGTAAGTGGTATAGAAAGTTTTTAATCCATTAGCACTTTGCAAGGCTGGAGTAGCTACACTGGTTTGATCTTCTTCGTCCTCTTCATCATCATTGTCATCGTCATTATCGCCAATAGAATTTCCTGCTGCGACAGTTGGTTGAATATCAGCTAAGTCTTCAAAGCTGACCGTCCTAGAGGGCACCACAATCTTATCCTCATCGTTCATAAGCCCGGCTATAGCGGGATCAGATGCTTCACTAGCCGGATCCAAAGTGGACGTAATCACGTTGGTGGTAACCACTATTCTACTTGCCACAGAACTTGTGGAATCTTGGAAGTATGTCGTCAAATAGGTGTAAGTAGTGTAGAGGGTTTTGAAAATAAGTTCGATCTCTTCACCTTCTTCGGTAGTGGCCTCTGTGGTCTCAGGCTCGGATTCTGTTACGGTCGTAGTGGTTTCTTGTGCCACAGTAGTTTCCTCTTCCTCTTCTTCTTCTTCTTCAAGTACTGGCTGTTCTGTGGTAGTGGTGAGGACTTCAATCTCTTTTTCAGTGGTGGTTATTTGTTCTGTGGTGGTTGTAAGTGGTTCTGTCAAGGGAACCTGTGAAGGTTCTGTAGTGGTATCCAATGAGACACTAGGCTCAATAACGTTACATGGTATTGTAGCAGAAGAAACTTCACTTGATACGACTACGTTTGACCTAATGGATGTACTGGTGCTGTCATTCTCTTCCAGAGGAATGTAGAAAGTAGTCAAATATGTTAAGGTCTTATAAACGGTAGTGGGTACGACTTTCGTACCCTCATGGCAAACCTCTTCATATTCGATCTCGTTTTGGCTGATCTGCGGAGTGGTTGGAATCTCACCTTCCGTGGTAGTAACGATTTCTTGGGCTGTAGTGGTTTCTTGTTGGGTGGTGATTTCCTGCTTTTCCGTGGTCGTTTCCTCCACTTCTGTAGTGGCCTGTGCGCTAACTTTTGGGCTGGTGACGGGCTCAAACGAAAAATCGTCGTCTTCAAAGAAGATCGTGGTGGCTCCCTCTATGGTGCTCATACTGGGAGTGGCGTTAATATCTTTTTTGGGGTCCTCGTCGAAAAATATCGTGGATGCTTTGGCGCTTTCCAGTGGCTGGGTGGCTCCCATGGCTTGCGCTTGTAGGGAGGCTAAGATTTTCGCGATATCTTCGTCACTGGGGGTCGAAAGCATTACCGGTTGGGTCTCTGAGGGTTGAACCACTTCGGGGCTAACTAAAGTTTGACCTTGCTTTTGTTCGTTTGCCAGAACAGAGAATTTGGCTGCTAGATCGACTGGCTCGTCCGGCTGTTGCTTACCATCTCGGTCTTCTTTGTTTATGACCATTTGGTTGGGGCCTAACACGTCGTCTTCCTTATTTATATCTTGTGATTGGCTCTCTCGGTCTTCTTTATTTATAATAATCTGTTTGTGACCTGCGACATCATCTTTTGAATCTTCTGTGGATTGTATTGTGGTGGTGGGCAACTCTTCTGTGGTAATAAACGTTGGATATTGACGTTGCGTGGTTGGTTGCTCAACTTCGTTTGTTGTCAGTGGTAAATTGAATATGGGGGTTGGTTGAATAGTGGCTTCGCCAGCGGCTTTAGTAACTTCGGCGTGTTTGGGTATTTCAGCTGTATGAGGAGTGAAGATGATGACGGTATTGGCCACCGTAGTGGTAAAGTCTGCAAAGCCGCTGTAAGTCACTGTCGGTAAGTCTTTTGGGTTCGGTTTGTTTAAGCCTGCCTTGAAGAGGAGGCGAGCCTTACGGTCTGCCGCGGTGGTAAGTTTGGACCGTTCGGTTCGGGAGTCTGGTAAGTCATCTCCTAAGTAAGAGAAACCAGAAGGAGAGAACTCGTTTTTGACTGTAAAGGTGGGCAAGTGCTCCCAGCCTTTCACTTTTGATGGTTTGACGTTCGCCGGATTATCGTTATGGATAATTAAGTTTTCATGTGATAAGTCTTTTACTTTGACTACTTGGTCATCTGGTCTTACCACCATCTTCGGCTGATCTTTATAAGGGATTCTTGCATTGCCTGTTGGCGACTCGTTAAGGATTTCTGGTATGGAGGTAGGAAATACGAGTTGAGGAGAATCGGGAGAAATATAGTCGGTGTTCCCAATAAATTTTTTATTGGAAATCTGATGTTCGTCCAGATTCCAACGTTTGTTGTTATTACTGTTATGACCGTGGTCGTAGACTTTGGTGTTTTTGTCATGGTCGTAAACAACCCGGCTAGTTTTTGTAAGTAAGTGAGCGTACAGTCGTCCGTTATCCAGAGTAGTACCGAGCACCTGGGTGGCGTACTCGGTGGTCACCCCATCTTGGATAAAAGTACGTGCAGTCGAGGTAATAAGTCCCAAGTCGGGTTTTACGCTTAAGAATCTGCCTAGGGAATTTTTGCCATGGTTGTCCACTAGGAGAACGGTGGTGATATCTACGAGATAGAGGAAGACAGATTTAGATTATATGGTACAAAAGGTTTTTCCTAGTTAGACCTAGCTATATGGCCCTGATAGTGATAAATCTACTTTAAAAACAGGCTCTTTTTTAACTCGTTCACCCTGTATATGAATCTTATTTATACACTAATTAGCATAATTATAATTTACACTAATATATACTAATCAAGGTTAAAAATGCCCGCGACTGTATTAAATTAAAATGGTTATAGGCGTAAAAGAATGTTGACATGGAAAAAACTGTTAGTAAATTGTAAAATTTACTACCGGTAGACAACAGCATGCAACCTTATATAACTTTTCTATCATATATTTACATTTTATACAAAGAAAATTATACGTTCTTTTTATCAATTTGTTGTCCCTAATTTCATAACCTATATTTTACAACTGTTGATTAGTAAACGTTATAATTAAAAAAAGGTAATAAAACATGCGTTTTCGCTTACCTTTATCGTTTTCTCTTCTCTTCCTCGGCGCGGTGTTTATATAATCTAGACCTAGAAATGATAGAAACCATTGTTAAAATAGAATATTGAGAGAAACTTGCATATCTGGGAAATTTGCATTCGGTTTAACTATGGCGCGTTTAAAAGATTATCGCGGGTGATATACTGTGTAACACGGTTTCTACTTTAATACGTAAATAAATTTTCAGAGCGCTGCTGACATTTGTCAAATAAGTATTTGAGGCTGACAGATGACAAGTGACAGCTCTCTACTGCAGGAGTTTTTTTCTTTCATATATTTTAACGAAAAGTTTGTGCCTTACCGTGCCTTTATTTAATGTATCTTTTGGTGGTAACACTGAAAATGTTCAGTTACCAATATCAAAAGGATACAACCACTATAAAAATAGCGGCGACCAGGCAGCGGTAATTTTTGAGTAGGGGCCATTTGCATTAGCAGTCGAGGTATATTTATAAGTTCGTGGTTTTTTAACTTTACGTGACACTACTTATCGTTCGCGTTATTGAAATATATTAATTTAACTTCAATTAAGACATATTAAATAAAGTTATTTTTGACGTTGACAGGTGGCAGCTCTCTCTTGGATCGTATCCGTAATCGATATCTGTCAAATCAATTTACCATAAGAATCCATAATTGCCAGATGTAATATAAAGCTTTGTTTTGGTTCCGATTTTGGGATGATTCTAGAACTGCGCAGAACTCGTTGCGCCGTAAAGTAAAATCCGGAATCGCTCCTGTTTCAATTCTGCATGGTATGGAACCCGAACGCTTGACGCACTGACAGTAAGCAGCTGATTCTGATTGCCTATTTACTAAACACAACCTGTTTTGAAATTTTGAATATTGCTTATTGCTTTGGTTTTGGACCTTTTTAAAACTTTTTTAAACATTAGGACTGGAATAAAAATGTCAATAGATTTAAAAAAAAAATCAATAGATAATTCTTAGGTTAAGTGAAATCTATCTACAAGAAAAACAATAAACATTAACAAAGCATAAAAAATAACTTATTTATTTCTTCTTCTTCTTCTTCCTCTTCTTCTACTCAAATTTGGTGAAGTCGAGTAAAATTGTAAGGATATATTTTTTGCGCATGTGCGAACTGCCTGATTCTGAATTGATCCCTGCTCTCGAGCAGGGATTTTTGGACGATTCTAGGACAATTCTGAACCGGTCCAAAAAAAAACCAAAACACCAAACTTTCAATTCGGAATCAATTCTAATTTAACCAAAACGCATAAAACAATCTGCACATGTGCAAAACAATTCTAGGACGATTCTAACAGGAACCAAAACAAAGCTATAGTATTGCCAGTTAGGACAGTTCTTTTTTTTAACGGGCGCGCATATATGAATGACTTTAATGAATTAATCATAAAAGGTGCCAAGGGCCTCAAAAATTACCCGAGGTGACATTTATCGAACAATTGTTGGATATTTAGCAATTAAATGAACTGACCCGTAACGATCAATCGAAATTATATGAGGCGCCTCGCCTGCAGAGAAAACTTCCACCCATTACGAAATATAAGATGACACAAGAAATACCAATAAATTGACAAAACCAATGCTTGTTGGACGGCATGTCATTTCTCATGGTACCTTATCTTTAAATTTAGATGACTGACAAATGACAGCCGATAATACAAAGACCTGGAACTCTTCTTCTTCTTTAAAATTTGTGGCCCTACGCGCAAGAAGCACTATACAATTTCGATGGCGCACTTAACTTCACAATTAAGTGCGTTTCATAAAAAAGGTTTTTTTTTATACAAGGGTCCCTAAATAAATAAGGTTTTTTTTACGTTGACAGTTTAGTATTACTATACAGATAATTTACTCCAAAAATCCATATTGCACAGACCAATACAAATTTCACATTTTTTTTATGGGGGCGCATATGTGAATGGGGTAATGCCTATAAAATTAACATAGCATCGTGGGGGGATCATTAAAATATAAACGGTGGGACAACCGAGTGTTTGTACACAAATTCCAAGGGCTTATGAGGCAATAAGACAATAAATGAGCGAAATTCATCGATTAAATACTTCCGCGGATTCAAATAGCTGAAACAATGGACCTCCATTTTGACTGCTAGTGAAAGGTATGATGTGTTGCATAACCTTCGATCATCTTCATTTTTAGATTTTCTTCAGATCTCTGTTGATTTCCCGCGATAGCGCAAGTTTGAATTTAAACAATAACCGTTTAAAGAGCATAATGTAATGTTTACTCGACGGTTACGAAACGGTTTCAGAAGATTACGCTCATATTTGCACGCCATAATATAATTATCACTAAAACAAATAGCTGGTACAAAGCTCTGTTAAAATGGAAAATGGCGGAGAAAGTGATAATAACGGATTTAACATTAGCCACTTTCTTGTTGATACCACTTTATTTATTTTATTTAGGCAGAATAAAATACAGGGTGTCCAACTTTTTGGTTTACAAACTGTCAACTGTCAGGTGTTTGATGTATGATAGCGACAATTGACCGTTCAATTTAACAACGAGCGCCATAGTTTGACAGTTCAAACAAATTAATGTAGTAAAAACATTTACTTATTTATATCAATAAATATTATTGATTAAATATTATTTTCAATTAAATATCTATTAACTACACCCATAAAACCTTTTTAAGAGAAAATTTTCTAAATGCCATTATAATTAACAGGCGACTCATTATGGATTTATAATGATGACAGAGCTACAAAGTAATGTGTACTTTTACTTTTTAATTTTTTTTTTGTTTAGTTGTTCCAGCGGCATTCCTGAGAGGTTACGAGACTTATACGGTTTTAAATGCTCTTGAGTTGTTAAAATGGTAATGAGACATAGGCTCCCTTGGAACCAAATTGATTTATTAAAATACAAAAAGCATACAACGTTATAAGACTATTGGTTGTTATCATTACCTGCCATCTATTGGAAACTAAGGAACTTATATAAATGAAAATACTGACAGATATCAAATATGTTAAGTTTGACATTTTCATGAATTTAAGGGCCTTCGGAGCCATTTTTAACCCCGTTTTTAAACTGTTGTTTTTTATATCTGGTTTAAAAACGACCTTCAACAAGGTCGTCCATACCAAATAGCCGGAACTAAACCCGGCCCCGTCGCCATTTTTGTCGATAACCTGTCGTTAATTAATTTCAATGTCGCATGGGTTGGGCCCAATATAGTTTATATGTGATTTATCTGAATAATAATTGATAGAATTCACTTGGAAAGAGCCTCAAGATGCCGAATAATAGATGAGGAATGCGAGAGAAAGTTTTTGCCTGATTAGCACTGCATTATTGGGTATTTTGTATCTTTCGAGGCACACCGATAAAACTTGATTTCAATTTAAACATATTGCTGCAGTAAACATCAAAATATGACCATGTTTTTAGGCTCACCAAAGGCACTAACGGCGCAAGTATATGTCACATGTTTGGAAAGGTTGAAGTTGGTATGGCAATCCTTTGATGGCACGAACTTAAAAATATACCTGGACTGCTAATGCATATGGCCACGATACCCAAAAATTACCACTGCATGGTGGCCGCCATTTTTATAGTGGTTGTGTCCTTTTGATGTTGGTCACTCTGAAAATTTTTAGTGTTGCCAACAAAAAATATATTAAATAACGGTAATGAAGTTGACATTTGACGTGTGAGTATAGCGGATTGCCTAGTTTTTGACGACTTGTAAACGACGCTTGGGTATATCGTCTGGAACAGGCGATGTATCTTTCTCCTTATTTAATACGTGAATAATGTGTCACCATCTTTATTTAAAGGTATTTGGTTTAGTTTCTCAAAACCGAATTATTGTGAATTGTCCGTCTGTGTTGTTTATAATAGAATAATATATTGAGTTGTTGACAGAATAATATATTTTTTCTATATAAACCCTTTATAATTACAAACCCTCATAAAATCATCTATATTTTGATTCTTATATATGGTTGTACCTATTAATGTGGAGACACTGTACATGGAAGGAAAGTAAAACTTAGAAAACTAAGGGAAGTATACTTAGTAATAGTAAAAATAGAACGAAAATAAGTATTTTTAACTGAATTTGTTAAGTAAATACAAGCAAAAATTTAAATGAATATCATGATTTTTATGGTATTAGGATTTATAAGATTCAAGATTATCAGAATGATAAAACAAATATTTTAAAGTGCACGCATCTATTCCAAGTTGATTGAAACTTTGTCTCATTTTAGGTGAGGATTACTTTCTTTCATAAATTTTAACAAAATTCTTAAAGAAGTACCAGAAAAATCACAGATATAACGCAACTATCTTAAATTCTTACCTATATGTAACTTTCTATTTTGTATTTTTGTAAACATAACCTCTCAAAAACTTAAATTGTTTTGTTTCCCTACAGTTGGCACAATTAAAATTTGTCAGAGTGACCAACATCGAAAGGACACAATCACGCAAAATGGCGGCCCCTTAGTAGTGGTCATTTACCTTTCAATGAATTGGCAGTCCAGGTATATTTTTAAGTTCGTGTTTGATGGCTACAAATAGGATTGATTTTATTATTAATTATTTTGGAGAATCTATCGAACGTCAAAGTTCCAAGGGTGCAGTCAGATTTATAAGTCTATCTTATTACAGATTTACCAGTCTATACTTACTATAAGTATTATTATAATGAGTGAAATAAATACGGGTATAACAATTTAATTAATATGAACAAATTTTTCGCCTTTCCTGGTCTACGGTTCCACGTACCGCCAGAATAAAACAGGAAATAATTCAGAACTCATTAAGCATGAAAATTATATTGAATTCACACACAAAATTGTAATTTATTAAGATTGGCAGGGTCGTTGGAGCAAGACGTCTGACTGCACGTTTGCGCATTCGTATGTATAATATTTTTCCTGCTTTCACTTGGTCTGTGTTTCCTTTTAGGGCTCTTTTTACACGTTAAAAAATCATCGTAAAACCGATTTCCCTCTCATTTGTTTGAGCGTTCATCGCCCATTAACCCGTGAAGCCCCAGTCATCAAACATCTTCCGGCAAATCTAACGGTACTCCGGTTGGTAAACACGAGAGTTCGAGGTTGCAGACGTCTCTTAGCCTAGTGACATACTGAAAATCCTTTATGGAACTTAACGAATTTGGTATTGGCATAGTCTGGGCATAATTTTTTTTTTTAATTTCGGCTGTATAAAGCTTCTTTGACGAAAACAAAGGAAACACAAAGTCACGGTCTCACAACATATATCGCAGGCTACACGTGTTTCGCTCTAGCTAGAGCATCATCAGGCCTTTAAAAGCCATACATAAACTTCACTTGTATAAAGCTTCTGCATTGGGATATTTGGCAAAGGCGTCAAAAAAGCGTTCTCCAGTGTTGTGAAAGGTCTTTTTAAAATCCAATTGTTTTAGCAAAAGTTCCGGGATATAATTAAAAACCATTACAAGCAAAATATTGTTTTAATCTCTCGGCAGCAAGCAAAGAGAAGAAAACGAATTCGTTTTATAATAAAACAATTTGCGAAACGTACAGAGCCGCGATGGCTTCAGCTCCACATCATTAAACGCGAAGAATGGCGAGTCAGGTTGCGCATCTGAAGACCAGCAGTTGCGAAACGGACATCTCCATTTAAATGGGTTGTAAATCTGCCTCACAAATGTTCTTTTCGTAATCGTTTTAGCTTATTGATGACTGCTCGAGTGAATGATTCGCTAAAATTGGTTTTAACCTACTGAAAATCACTAGGGATGACTTAAATACCCATCAATCTTTGTAGAACTTCGTACTGTTTTTCAATAGTAGTGTATATAGGATGTCCTTCCCAATAAAAATACCATCACAACCATCATAAGAACTTGCCGTATCTCGCCTATTAGCCCACATAACGTTTACAAAGTATAACCATAAAACCGTATTTAGCTTTGTAGAGATGTAGGTAATCGTGAAGGATCGATTCTTCCGAAGATTGCGGTAATTGTGTTTTTTTGGTGCGTCTGTTGACACAATCAGTTTTGCAGAAAAACCTGTTACGTGATCTAAGAAGGTTTACCAACATTTCCATTAAAAGAAAACACCGTTTGGCATGGAATTTACTACTTGCAGCATGAGCATATAGGCAGTCTCGGATACAGTCAGTCAAATGATAATTTGATAAGAGGCAACAATTATTTGAAATAGTTTAAATATTATGGTATAAAATTTTCTTCTAGCGGAATTAGTTATTCTTAGTTTTTCCAAAATTATTTAAATTTTAAAAAATCAGATATAGAACTCATTTTTTCATCAACAAAGCCCTTTTTGTTCAGTTATTTCATTAAATTTATTCTATTGACGAAAGTAGGACTGTGCGGAACTGTCACGTACAGACAGAGTATAATTTAGAAAATATCTGCCCAGCTCAACAACGAGATTGTCGAATCGTTGGCGGCTAGGAGCTGCCCGCAGGGAGGAGTATTGTCCCCTACCTTGTGGTCGACAGTCTGATAAATCTTTTAAACAATGCTGGCCTATACACGCAGGCCTACGCTGATGATCTGGTAATGCTTTGCCAAGGGAAAGACGCCGTCTCAATGCAGGGCCCAATGATGAGAGCCCTGTGTATGGTGGACATATGGTGCCTCTCGGGAGGTCTCAGGATTAACCCTAAAAAAGCAGAGCTCCTACTATTCACGAGGAAACGTAACTTTGGCACGCCCCCTGTTATATCTCTAGGTGGCGTGCAGCTGCATTACTCCAGGACAGTTCGATTTCTGGGAATCAAGTTGGATCCCAAACTCTCCTGGCACGATCATGCAGACACCAGAATAAAGAAGGCCACCTGAGCGCTATGGGCCTGCAAGCGGGCTTTCGGCAATACCTAGGGTCTGTCTCCTAAGATCCTCCACTGGATCTACTCGCGCATTGTGAGACCTCTTCTCACATACGGGGCTATCGTTTGGTGGCCATGTACGGAGAAAGCGAAAATTCGTGCTCAACTGGACAGAGTCCAACGTCTTGCATGTCTCAGTATAACGGGTTTCATGCGGACGGCGCCAACTAGAGCGCTTGAGACTCTGCTGAGCCTTCCGCCTCTGGACCTCGTTGTGCAATTCGAGGCAATGAGGACTGCGTACAGGCTATACGTCCTCGGCGAACTACGTGCTGGCGAGACCGGTCACGCAAAAATTTGGTCACGGGCCATACAGGAATGTCCTCTCCTTCTGATGGGCAGTGACTGCATGGCTCCAGTGACTGTGGACTGCGAGGGATTCGTGACGCACATTGCAGGCAGAGAGGAGTGGCTGCATTCCAACAGACCTGCATTGCTAAATAGGGGGACCATCTGGTACACAGATGGCTCCAGAATGAATAACAGAGCTATATCAGGGCTTATTGGTGGGATCCCACATACCAGTAGGGCATACTCGCTGGGGGAGCACGCCACTGTCTTCCAGGCCGAAGTATTCGCTGCGGACAGAAAATCCTAAGCTGCGGACATCGCAATACATTAGTATCAATATGCTCGGACAGCAGAGCTGCCATTAAGGCTATCACGGCCGCAAAGGTAAGCTCCAAGCTTGTACTAGAGTGCATAAAAGTCCTGAAAAAACTGGTACAGGTTGAATGCAGGGTCCAGCTCGTCTGGATACCTGGCCACGCAGGCCATGCAGGTAATGAGGAAGCGGACTCTCTTGCCAGACTGGGATCCGCGAATGTGCCGATGGGGCCGGAACCCATAGTTGGTATCGCCAAATGCGTTGCGGTCGCGTCAATGAAGGGTCTGCTGGACAAGTGGACCCACCGAAGATGGACTGAGTCCTCTGGTATGAGACACGCCAAAGCGCACATAGGTGGGCCCTCTGCCTGTCTCACCAAAAATCTACTACGCCTAAAAAGACGCGAAATTCGGCTAGTGACAGGTCTTTTAACCGGTCACTGGCACTTAAGGAGCCATCTCCATACTATCGGTATTGCGGACAACCCGGAATGCCGATGGTGCTGTGAGGAGGATGAAACCGTTGACCATGTAGTCGTGCCCAGCACTCACGCGCACCAGGTTCAAATACTTGGGTAACACTTTCAGTGTACCGAGCGACTTTAAGTCCTTTAGACCAGAGAGCCTTATCGGTTTCTCTAAGGCCGTTGGGCTCTGGTAACCCCCGGTGGGGCATGACGGGTCCATCAGGAGACCTATATGCACAACTGCCTTGGTAGCCCACTGTTTCGTCAATTTAATTCAAGGTTTCACGAGAAATCTCTGATTATTTTGAATTAATGTAACCGTTATACCATCTTCTCCAGGGGAAGAGGTAGCTTTTAGGGATTTAATATATCAGTACAGTTCGTTTTCAGTAATAAGTTTTAAAAATAATGAATTATTTTGCGTATTAGCATGTTTATTTTCATAATTTGGCAATTTTTATAAATTTTGTTTTGTATGGTTTTACTTATGCAGGCTGTCCCCAAATTACATCGCAATATTTTACCAATATATTTTAACCTTAAAAATAAGACAAAAACTTTATATACAGGAATCTTGAGAAGTGAATCGTTTTCATGTAAGATGGTTTTTTCTTGATATTTTGGAAACGCCTGGTCGTTATTTTTCGAAATTTTTTTCGTATACTACTGTTATTATTACTAACTGAATTTATAACATTTTATGCTAAAATGTATACAGGGTCGATTAAAATTAGTGGTCACTAAGGTTAAAAATGTCAAACATTTTTTTCTAGCTACTTTCTAATAGTTTTGGTAATAAAATCGAAAAGAATCATTATTTTTAATTAAAAAAGGTGCTCTTGTCTTATTTCCATAGGAGCGCCCGTTTTTGAAATAATCAGACATAAATGTTTTGCAACCTACACTCATAAAGAATTTTTGATCAGGTTTAATATAATTAAAAGGTATGTTACACAGGATCAGGTATAAACTTTATATTATACTTTTTAACATTTTATTTTAAAATTGTAAATAATGTGTAAATAATTGAGAACAATTAAAACAATTAACTTATTAGCTAAGAAAAAAAAACTGAAAATACCAAACAAAACAAACAAATAAAAGAAAACAAATTACAGCAAAGGTTCGAAGTGGTTGCCATTTTGTTGGAGATATAATCTTACCCTACGCCTTATTGCTCGAGTAGCCCTTAAAATAGAAAATGGATTTCCCCTTACCTCGTTAACCGCCCAATTAATCCTTGGAATTAATTCTTCACGAGTATTAATTTCTACAGGATAAATCTACAAATTCTTTTAAATGACCCCATAAATAGGAATCTACTGAAGTTAGATCTGGATATCGAGGAGGCCAATTTATAGGACCATCTCGACCAATTCAACTTTCAACAAAATGGATATCCACTCACTGACGAACATTAAGTCCTAAATGAACAGGCGCTCCGTCGTGCTGAAATATTAAATTCTGTAGTATGTTAAGAGAAACGTCTTCGAAAAGCTGCCCGATTATGTTCCCGCATATTTAAATAATTTTCAGAGGTAAGACGGTTGGGTAACTCTATCGGGCCAATAAGTTGGTTCCCGATTAATCCCGCCCACAAATTTATTGAAAACCTCATCTGAAAGTTGATATGCCGCCGTATCGCTCTTGGATTATGATCTGCCCAAACATACATATTAAACAAACCATTTCTGGTCAAGGTAGCTTCGTCAGACTATAAAATAAAAGGGACTAAGTTTGGGTTGTTAATTATCCATTTATAAAATTGGACACTCAGCGCAGAATCGTCTGGTACCAACTCTTCAATTTTCTGGTAATGACATGGATGTAAAATACTTGAATTTGAACACATTCACCCGATTCATATATCTCTTGCCAAAATTCTGTCTTTAAAAATGTAGCTAATTTTTTATGGTGAATTCCTTTTTTTTATTTGAGCTTTATTTTCATGGTATTTTTTTGTTTTTGCAAAATTCAAACCAATAGAGTAGTTGATGACAAAAGACTTAATAAAACTTAATTGATTTTGAATATTTACCATTTTGAAAAATAAATGATCTTTTATAGTCGAGGAGGTTTCGGGTTCACTTTCTCTTATAGATTTATTAATGCATGAAAAAAAATATAATGCAAATTTTTTAAGGAATGCGTGAACCCGTGAACCCATCTCCTAGATTACCTAAGATACGGTCGGTCATCTTGGACAATGGCCGCAGCTCGTCAAATTTTGAATAATATTAGATTGTGATGAAAATAGTGTGTATGAGTGAAGCTATTTTTTAATATATGCAATGTCTATATGTAATAATGCAAGTCTAAGTGTCCGAATAACATAACCTAAATGTCGTCTGTCAAGTGAGCCAATTTGTACCAAAATGCGACGTTGCTGAATCTACCAAAAACAACGATAGTTGTTGATCTATACAAAGGCAAACCTCATCACCATTCATCGTAAATAAAATTAAAAATCGCGCCTTTAAAGAGTGAAGACCGAACAGAAACAGGTTGCGCTGCGGAATGTGTGTTATTGGGTGTAAGTTCACGAATCTTTTAAGGTGTGGCATTACTTTCATAATCGTCAGAACGCCCGAGGATTGGGTTTTTTTTAACGTTTTTGAAGCTTTCGATATTCCTTTCTGAAGTTTAAGAAGCGTGAAGGATCCGATTTAAGATATTAACAGTCGAAAGTGCTTTTATGTCTAAACGGTTTGAGAGAGTAAAAGAAAATGTATTATCCCAATCTAACACGCTATGACAACTATGATAGTGACAGTCCTTTATAGTTGTCATTGCCATCTTGGCGAATCTAAATGCCTAATAACCGATACTTAATTACATAACCAAGTTGCCGGCGTAAAAAACCAATTCAGATGGCAAATAATCCGCTAATTATAGCCGCGTTATACCGTAAGAAAACAACAATTTTCCGGATTTTTATCACCGCTAATGGAAGCATCATACTTTGACCTTTCATAAAAGTCAAGGAGCCTATTTACGTAACCCCGAGGCGTGACTAATGCATTAGAACAATTTGTTAAAGGAACAGGGTTTGGGAAAAATTCAATTCTTATAGTACCCGCCTTGTCGCCTCTCTTGCCCTTATCCCATGTTTTAAGCGGGCAAGAAAAAGAGGCCACAGGCTCCCACCTTAGATATGTACTAACTGACACACACGAAAGTGATCCTAGTTTTAACATTTTAACCTAAAATCCCAATTTCCATGTCACGTGCGACATGTACGCATGACAAATTTTGACCGTCGCTAATTACGAAGACGTGACGTCACGCTTCGTTCACCAATTAAATTACTGTTAGATTTTCTTAGTTTTCCTAATATTTAGCCAGTTTCGCTGTCAACACAGTAATGACACGTACATTTTTTTTCAGATGGCAGCCATTCGCCTTAAAAGACGAGCTGTCAGTTATGTAAGTCACTCCCAAAGAAATGCTTAAATCTATGTTATTTTAAAAGAATTATATAATTCCTTATAAAAATGTTCCGCAAAACATGTTTTGTAGGTTAGCCAACGCGAATCTAACAAACAAGTCGCGGATGTGGGTCAGCAGTAACGAAGCCGAGATTTAAAAAAAACTGAAGATGATGATAGTAATCTTGTACAATGAATGATCGAAAATGATGCGTTAGAAGAGCGTAGTTATTGAATAAAATTCGCCACGGTCGTGTGGACTTTTTAAACATGCAAGCAAATAAATGACAGCGATAGCTCTCCTTCTTTGCACATTTCTTCTACACTGTTACAATGGCCTTGTCATTTATTTATTTATTTATTTATTATTTATTATTAAGTGCGGAAAGAGCCCAATAGCTGGTTACAAAATCCAAAATTACAAGTTTGATATAAAATTAAATAATTAACTATCTAAAAAAAAAGAAAATAACACAAAATAAAAGATATAATAACGAGAAAATAAAAAATGAATTATTAATAATTACACATATATAACCTCAATTATTACGAGCAATGTAACATTTTAACTGATTTAAAGACATATTAAATACATTGATATTAAGATTATTTATTAGGATCAAATTCCTATCGATAGGGTTATTTATACCTTACAATTTCTATCAAAGAGAATATAGAATATTAGCTTGCATCTTAGTCGTTGGTATGGTATATTAAAACCAATTGAATTTGAAAGAATAAGACAGCCAAAATGCCAATCACAAATTGAAACATAAACAGTATACCAAATCTCTCTTTGCCAGTACTACATGGAAGCAAGTTTAACCATTGTTTCATCACAATGAAATCATGGTTCTTTATTCTGCCCTCCTTAAAAGCACATACCTACTCTCCGAATTTATAGTGAACACGCTGTAACTGTCTGATTTTGAAAATTGGTGATCAGACAACTGAGCAGTATTCTAAGACAGGCCCTAACGTACAGTAGACTGACTAGAATTTCTTAGAACTAAGCCAACTAGCTTTGAGGTTCTTACAGATATGGAATTGATTTGATCAACAAAAGTTAACTTGCTAACTAAAAAGACACCTTTTGATCTTATACAATCAACGTACACAACATACACAATCAATGGCTGTACCATTTATAGAATAGGAATTTGGAGACCTATTCACTTTGCGTGTAAAACTAATAAATATGCACTTCTTTTTGTTAAGATTTAGCTAATTTTTCGTATACCAAATACACAATCTATCAAAATCTTCCTGGTCTAATAGACTCATAATAGATCTCCAAAACAAATCATCGACAAATTTGTTTAACAAAAGCCATGTTGATTTTCAGATATTACATTTTTGCGTAACCTGCGAAGTTATTGGGCAACTAGAAAATCAAACAGCTTAGGAATGACTGACTGAATGCAGACACTGCGATACGTTTTTTATTACGAATATTATCTTTAGCCTCCCTCTTCAAAATTAAAACTACACAACCAACCTTCTAGGCATCAGGAAACACTGAAATTTCTGATGATTCAGAAAAGAAAACATACAATGGCAATGTAATGGTTTAGAAAATAGTTAGGTAGACCATCAGGGCCCAGAAAATGCTTTGACAGAAGTTTAACTATCTGTTCAAATATCTCTCCTTTTGTTATCCTCGAACCGTTTATATTACTACCAACATTATTGTCGGTAACTGTCTCACCTGAAAATGGCAATATTTCCTTACCAGTATAGTTTATTCTAATCAGCATAAGCTGTCTAAAAAAAAACTTTAAAAAGATTAGCAATATCCAGTGGAAGACGACTGATTATTATAATAGACTGTATTTGGCAGAGCAGGGCTTATTCTTCTGGCATTGATAAATTTTCAAAAGGATTTGGGATCCTCTGGCGACATAGTTTCTGAAAGCCTTTTACATTCTGCTCGCAGGCCTGAGAATTTTTTTATCATTTGCATAAATGTGCGATCTTGCGTATACACAAAATGAGCTTTTTCTGTAGAGTTAACTTTCTCGATTCTGAAGCGAACCACTTAGGAAATGAAGATATTCTGTACCTCTTTAACTGAACAAAGGAGACCAAACACACAGTTCCCTCAGCACAAGACATAGCCGAAATGTTGAACACTATATTGAAATAATTGATCAGAAGCTACACTAACATGTATGTCACAGATTTTAGAGAACGCCAAATCTAAGAATAGATATTAACTATTGAGTATTTTATTGTCATCAGACATGCGCATGTGCTTTGAAGCCCACAAAGAAACATTACCGAATCATTTAAATAAAAAAACTAAAAGCTACTTTATTATGATTAACCTTGTAAACTTTTTCACCCCGTTTTAGAATTAAATCTGGCACCAATGAATTTATTTATAAATTCCGAACGCGTGCGAAACCGTGTCAAACCCGTAACAGAAAAATTTAGCTAATTATGTCGTGGTAGCCGCATTATAAAATTGATCGCTATTTAATGAGGTTATGGCGCGAATATCTCACTGCATTTCAATTATGTCCCAATTTGTCCACGTTATTTATCATTAGGATCCACTGTGTAAAGTAAAATTTTGTCCAGATATTTCATTAAGTGTATACCACGGACAGCTGGGCGGATCTGTCAGCTATTGTACGATTTCGCAAAATCTCCAGTTTGAAAAACGTCAAAATAACACTTTTTGAAACGTTTATTTAACCAAAAAAAAAACGGGACATGGAATATACGATATATTCGATTAGATTGAACAATCATTTCCTTTTGAACAAACTTTATTTCATGATTCTAGCCCAGATAGATTTAGAGATACCGAGTCTGGAGTTTCACGTCGACGTCCCAAGCTGCCACCGACCTCAAGGAAAATTCAAAGGGATGTAACTCGTCAACCGCTTATCCAATTTTATAGATTTTTAAAGCTATCGTTACATAATTATATACATTCTAACCTTAATTTAACTATAACTATTGTAGCATAATTACGAAAAAAGATATAAGAGCGTCTTGGCTCAAGCCGAGTGTCTGATAAGCCTTCTAGATATTATTATTGATATCTTTGTACTAAATGATCCTAGAGGCTTAAAGGTCATAATAAATATTATTAAGCAAATCATTTCCTTTTGAACAAACTTTATTTCATGATTCTAGCCCAGATAGATTTAAAGATATCGAGTCTGGAGTTTCACGTCGACGTCCCAAGCTGCCTCTGACTTCAAGGAAAATTCAAATGGGTGTAACTCGTCAAACGCTTGTCCAATTTTATAGATTTTTAAAGCTATCATTAGATAATTATTAGCATTGCAACTTTAATTTAATAAAAATTATTTTAACAAAATTACAAAAAAAAGTATAAGAGCTTCTTGCCTCAAGCCGAGTGTTTGATAAGCCTTCTAGATATTATTATTGATATCCTTGTAGCAAATAATCCTAGAGCCTTAAAGGTCATAATGAATATTATTAAGCAAATCATTTCCTTTTGAACAAACTTTATTTCATGATTCTAGCCCAGATAGATTTAGAGATACCGAGTCTGGAGTTTCACGTCGACGTCCCAAGCTGCCCCTGATTTCAAGGAAAATTCAAATGGATGTAACTCGTCAACTACTTATCCAATTTTGTAGATTTTTAAAGCTATCGTTGGATAATTATAAGTATTCCAATTTTAATTTAATAATAACTATTGTAGCATAATTACAAAAAAATATATAAGAGCTTCTAGGCTCAAGCCGAGTGTCTGATAAGCCTTCTAAATATTATTATTATTAATATCCTTGTAGCAAATCTTCGAGATGACCAAAGATGCGTGGCGGCCATGTTGTAAATTTCGAGATTTCTTCAAAATGGCCGCCCTCTCAAAAATGATATAGCAAGTAGGAGGAGCGAAAAAAAGACAGGGATGTACTAAAGGTAATTAATTCATTGTATAGATAAAATAATTATTCTAATAAACAGATGCAACGCTTTTGTTCAGTTGCATATGGAGAAAACGTACGTTTTGTAAGACCGGGCTTGCGTTACCCCCGGTAAAAACTATACACAAGAAATCAAACCAGGTGACCTTAACAGCGCGCAAACAATTTCCGATACTTTTTGTTAGTTCTAGAAAATGATATCGCAACTAACCTTGGGTGGTTCACACCCAGGGGGTTTCGCACTTTGCTTTGTTGAACGTCAGGAATTTTATTTAATTTTTTTTTTGTTATAATTTTCGTTTAGTACCTTTAAATTGAATTCAGTGGTCCACTGGAACGTAGGTATTATTTTTATTAAATTTCTTTAACACCCAACGGAGACATGATTGCAATTTACAAGTTACGACATTCGATAGGTTGGTGGCCGACTGCACCCACTTATTTCTTTATTTTTTTTATATTTTCTTGTCAGATAACTTTGCAATCAATTGAGGTTTGTTGTGGGTTACATAACGAGTTTATAAGAAATCATTTACAGGGTGTATTAACTAGAATATGGTGCGATAAATTAATTATTATAAACGACCTTGGTTGTAGGGTTTGTTTTGTGTGCGAAGCCACGCCCTTAAGTGCGCAGAGTGAAGCACATTGATCAGAATTTAGTGATTCAGTGTCGATATACGGGAAGGAGCAAAGTTCTGGAGTGCTTTTTAGGCTCTTCCCAGCAGCTAATCTATGACGGCCGATTGCGCACAACTTCCCTATAGGTTAAATCTAAACGATATTATTTTTAGAGTGGTTTATATTTAATAACAATTAACTGTTTAAAAAATTAACCTTTGCAAATCGTCATATGATCTTGGCATTATATTTGCATCCTAAAAAACAAATTAATACAATTATTATTTAAAAATGTTAAAGTTTTACCATAAAACGACCCGAAACGTTCCTTATCTTGACCCTTGGTTTCTCACACACCGAAAAAACATTCAGAATATTCGATAATAACACACCGATACTGAGGCATGTTTGAATTATGAAGCTTATGGCTAAATATGTGTCCAATTTTGTTGACATCTTGACAGCTAAGTGACGTTTTTAGAGGTCATTGTCATCTCGAAACGATTGTCAATGCACTAACATGATCTCACATTGTAAGTACTTTCCTGTCTTTTAGGCTCATCCCAGCAATCAAGTGCGAAAATGAAGCGCGTTGATTGGAGCGTAAAGGGAACAGAGTGGGACTTAAAATAAATCGAGTGAAAAGCTCATCGACATTGAAATCTTTTTCAGCTATTTTTATCCAACAAAATGATGGTGTAATTAATATTGATACGATGATTTTAACCCCTAAATAAAAAATACAATTTAATTAAATTAATATTTAACAACCCAAAGCATAAACAGTTTTTAGAACTAAGTTGCGTAAAACCTTTACGCAACATAAAATTCATAACTTTTACGGGCCCAAAGCTACGGATATTTTATAAACGTTAAATCAAATGGAATTTGTTTTATTGATCGAAAGTCACACTACCGTAACTTACCCGTTTATTTAATAACCAAAATCACCATTTTTTCACCGTTCAGTGAAAAGTGAAAGTTCGGTACATACCTGCAACAGAAAAGAGACATGTCAAAAAAGCCGAAAAGCCTGAAAACTGGGTTAAAAGGTTCAAATAATTATCATTGTTGACTATACTTATACTCGTGAAATACAC
Organism: Anthonomus grandis grandis; assembly: GCF_022605725.1. NCBI lineage: Eukaryota > Metazoa > Arthropoda > Insecta > Coleoptera > Curculionidae > Anthonomus > Anthonomus grandis. Next base: position 33,093,828 of record NC_065546.1, read on the forward strand.
AAACATCTCGTACGAAATGAAAGTAGATCACCTTTTGGGCTGTGTTAATTGATCGCCGCGATTATGTGCGCTCTTTGGTATGATTTATTTAACTTGTAAGGTAATATTAGCCGATTAATTAATGTTAGAACTGGAGCAGTTTAAATTGTGGTCCAAGGCATTCATATACCTTCAGTGACTTCACTGTTTTGACAACCCTAACTAGTGACAACACGTTGAAAGATGACGCTGATCCTTGTCACACCTGACACATGTCAACTAATTATTTTAAGAATCAACACAAAACTTAAGTGATATCTATTAAGTCCGGCTGTTTTTGCAACAATCATAACTTTCTCTTTAGCTTTACTGTTTTTGTTTCCCCATCGATAATTTCATTTTAATCATCGATGGGTTACGATCAAACCAAAAATCTATTTTACGCTTCGACAGTCGTATGGAATTCGCGTTGCACTATGTTGTCAATTATAAAAAATATTCGTTGTTACCATTGGTAGAAAATACTGGTTGTCTATTATTTTTTGAAGATCTTGGTGCATAAAATTGACTGAGAAGGGGGTTTAGAAGGGTTATCAAGGTATTACCAAGAATTTCATCTAATTGAAAAACTAACTGGATTCACGTTCACTTATTCTCCCGTCCTAAGAAAAAAGGTCGTATCTGACAATTTTATCAAAATTAGATTTATACAATATTTAGGATTGATATATAATTTTCTACCTATTGCACTAGAAACAATAGTCGTATATTGCAAATTAATGGCCAAAATTTCCTTATGAAATTTGTCATAACTGCCAAGTTTCCACGGTTCCTAGTGAATCTTGTCGGATTTAGCTAATGCTGAGAAAAACTGTCATATTCGCACATATACGTCTGTTCCTTTTAGGACTAGTAAAACAAAAAAAAATTAGTGTCCTTATTAAGTTAGTCGTATATGGCAGATATTAACAAAAATTGTCGTATATTACAATTTCGCCATGAGCTCGCGAATGTGCAAACAACATAACCTAAATTTGTGTGCCTCGTTTAAATGTTAAATTAAACAGTAATATAAGAATCGATGTTTTTTTAATATTTAGTGGTTTGATTACTGTTTTATTCTTCGAGAAATATTGACGATAAATAGATAAAGGTAAGTAGTTTTTTGTTTATTTATGTTAAAAAGTATTTCAAATCTAAAAGCTACTACTAACTAGAACTTGTTTTACTTTGTTGTGCTAATTTCACTGTATATTTTGTATTTTTGAAACAAAATTATTTTGTATATTTTATAATTGTATTAAATTTAGTACTGAAAAGTATGAAAAATTAGTCTCGGGTCTAAGCCTCTAATACGTTGTTTTATCATTTTAGCATGAATAGCAGAACTCAAAAAATCATACAACTTGCCACAAAATCTACCATGGAAAAAATGAGCTAACTAGTTCGTTGGAATCGTTTGCTAATTTTTCGGAAGATTGTGATGATTCTGATAAAGACCAAGACTTTGTCTTATCAGACTTTGAAAAGGACGCGGACTTAGTCAGTAGTTCATCGGGAGATGACATAAATGAATCCTTAGATTTAGAAGAAGACGACCTTTCTTTGTCCATCTTAAAAGAAAGAGACACTCCAAAAAAAAATGCTAGATTCTATGATTGAAGAAGTTTCAAAAAATTTGGATGGTGCTGTTTATACAAAAAAAGGTACAATAAGGAAAAGGAAAAAGTATGATACTTCTTCTGCAACACGAAAAAAAAATAGACTTAACATGAGAAAACAAAAATATTCATCTGTAAAAGAAAACTGTGGTGAAAAGTGTACAAAGAAATGTATTACGAAAATCGGTATGCAACGGCAGAATCAGATTAATCAGGAATATTGGGACTTGGAAGAAAAAGAAAGGCGAGCCTTTATATTGCATAAAACTAGCACCACTGGTGTTAAAAGAAGATCAATCATTTTAGCTGCTGAAGGATCCCGAAGAAATACATCTGTTCAGTATAATTTACCTGATGAGAATGGCTGCAATCAAAAAGTTTGCAAAAAATTTTTTTTGGCAACATTAGGGTATGAACTAAAAAATGACCGTGTTCTTAGAAAAGTTACTTTAATAAATGAAAGGACATCTATTGCTCCAAAACCAGATAATAGAGGTAGAAAACAAAAAGAAAATAAATTTGATGAAACATTGATTGAACAACATGTTGAAAGCTTTCAACCCACAATTTCGCATTACAGAGGGGAGCACGCCTCACTACGAAGATACTTGCCAAGCGATATTACAATAAGGGCAATGCATCAAGATTTTTTATTGAAGCTTAATGCTAAAATTTCTTATGAAATGTATAGAAAAGTTGTTGCCAAAATGAATATATCGTTTTCAAATTTAGGTCATAAGGAATGTTTTTGAGGACTGTGAATCATTTAGATTACGTTGTATTTCGACCAAACATGAATAAGAAAATATCTGCCAAACTTGTGAAATATGTACCGGGGGCCAACTAAGAATGGACGTCGGCGATATCTCAGGCCCAAATAGTCGTAGCCCCTTGAAAAAAAAAATTTTGTAATAAAAGTGGCCAAAAAAAAATGCTGGAAATTATTTTGAAGTTCATTGGTCAACCGCTAGAGGGCGCGACAGCTTCTTTAAATCTTAAAATTGCATTTTTGCCAAAAAACCTCCAATAACGTACACCTCAAAATATTATATTAATATTCTAGGAAGATTTTCTCACAAAAAAGTTTCTACAAAAATTTCTGTCAGTTGTCAAATAAAGTGGTGGGGGGCGTTTTTAGCTTGAATAAAGAAAACAGCTGAAAATCAGCTATGATTGGACCGATTTTTTTTAAACATATTTTTTTTTTATGTCTATTGTTGGCTTATTTTTTCAACCAAAAAAAAATTTCAAATTACTTTTCCTAAAATCCGCTAGAGGGCGTTGACTTGTGACTAACCCTTTCTGTCGGATTATTTCAAAAAACTCAAATGCAACTAAATATATTTTTTTACGTCATTAAAAGCGGGGAAGAAAACCAAAGAAACTGGTGAAAACGGCACTTCGATATCATTTCTTAAACAAAAGTTATAAAAAAAAAGTGTCCATTCGAAAATAAAAATGACAAAAATGGCGATAAACTCCTATTTGCTTAGACAAACTGAATAAACTCCTTTTATATAAGTATTTTTTTAAACAAACAAACTCATAGTACTCTTTTAGAAAATCCGACATACAGGATTGATCGTTATACGTTTATTTATACAGGGTGTTAACTAAACCAAGTTGACCAAATGGGCCTATTTTGGGAAAACTGTGCATAGGCTAGTTGAGTTAGTAGGCTATGGAAACAAAAGTAGCAGGTAACCATGGAAGCAAAATATGTAAATATTTCAGTTAAATGTCATTTTAGCGTCTCTTCTTGCGATTGTTAAAGCGTTTTTAAGTCTCGCTAATAACATCCAATAGTTTTCTTGTTAGTTCGCCGTATTGTGAACTTTGTTTTTCCAGTTTTCCGTGTTGTTCCAGTTTTTCGTATTGTGCCAGTTGTTCGTATTGTTCCAGTTTTTCCTGTTTTGTTCCAGTTTTTTGTGTTTTGTTCAAGTTTTTTGTTCCTTAACTTTTTATCTCTGTTTTTCGTATTGCTTTGTTTAACAATGCTTTACACAAACGAAGAGGCGTTTGACATAATAGGTACTTATTTTTAATGTATGAGAAATGCCACAGTTGCTGCAAGGGTGTATGCGCATCAGTATCCTGATAGACGCCATCCTACTGCAAAAGTTTTTCTTCGGATCATACATCGTTTGCGAACGACTGGAAACGTTCGGCTGTCCGTGTTTCGGAGATAACGCAGGGGACGCACCGAAGACAACATAATAAATGTTTTAGCCTACGTCGAGTTTAATCCTCACTTAAGTACTAGAACAATAGCGCACGACCTGGGAGTAAATCGAACTACTGTTCAGAATATTCTTAAGGAGTACAGGTAAGCGATCTTTTGGATATTAATCTTCACTATACGCGATGAGACTTAATTTTCCTAAGGAGAGTTCATTTTTTGATGATGATGCTTTAAATGTAAAATTAATTAATTTTTACACGAAAAGCACCAGATTGGTCTGTTGAATCAGCAGTCATCATCTTGTTCCAGGTTTCATCCATATCATTTAGTCCTGCATCAAGAATTAAGTGCACAAGATTTTGACCGAAGGCTAGACCATTGTCACTGGCTTTTGGGTATGATTGTAGAGGATCCTCAGGTGCTTTCAAACATATTGTGGACAGATGAGGCTACATTTCACAGCAATGGAGGCGTGAATCTCCACAATATTCATTACTGGTCATCAACGAATCCGCACTGTATGCGAGAAGTCCAGCATCAAGGCCGTTGGTTTTTAAATTGTTGGGCAGGAATATTAGGAGGTCGAATTATCGGCCAATTTTTTTTTAACAACGCATTAAATGGTGCAAATTATTTGCAGTTTTTAAGGGAGGCATTGCCAATTTTATTAGAGGATGTGCCACTTGAAATTCGCCAACGAGTGATGTTCCAGCACGGTGGCTGTCCAGCACATTTCGCCCGAAATGTTCGGGAGTTTTTAGATGCTACCTACCCTGGTAGATGGATAGGACGAGGCGGTACCTTTCCATGGCCGGCTAGACCACAAGACCTAACGTGCCTGGATTTTTATTTATGGGGTCGAGTTAAAGAAATTGTTTTTGCAACAAGACCTACGACGCGACAAAATATGATTGGCCGGATTAGGGATTGCATGCAGACTCTCTCATTTGCTGAGGTAGAGACTGCAGCTTTGTCTACCGAACAAAAGATGTTTCAGTGCATAGAAAATGATGGAATGCATTTTGAACATTTGGGGAGGCACTAAATAAATTATGTGTATAACATATTATTTATTGTACCACCTAAGATTTCTTAAAATTGTATGTAGAATTTAAATATCAAATAACATATTATAGAGTGTTCTATTTAAAATAAGCAAGTTTTCACCTACATCCGGTATCATCAAAATTGTTAAAAGTGTCAAATTATTTTATTTTTGTATCTTTAATTAACTTTTCTATGATATGGTATGGTGCCAAATTTTTAAAACTTTCCTATAGAACAACTATAAACTGTATGCACAGTTTTCCCAAAATAGGCCAATTTGGTCAACTTTATTTAGTTAACACCCTGTAATAAATAAACGTATAACGATCAATTCTATATCTCGGATTTTCTAGAACACTACTGAGTTTGTTTCTTTTTAAAAATACTTAGTTAATACGAGTTTATTCAGCTTGTGTAAGCAAATAGTAATTTATGGGCATTTTTATCACTTTTATTTTCGAATGGACACTATTTTGTTAATAAGTTTAGTTTAACAAGTGATATCGAAGTGCCGTTTTCACCAGTTTCTTTGGTTTTCTTCCCCGCTTTTAATGACGTAAAAAAATATATATAGTTGCATTTGAGTTTTTTGAAATAATCCGTCAGAAAGGGTTAGTCACAAGTCAACGCCCTCTAGCGGATTTTAGGAAAAGTAATTTGAATTTTTTTTTTGGTTGAAAAAATAAGGCAACAATAGACTGAAAAAAAAATATGTTTAAAAAAAATCGGTCCAGTCACAGCTGATTTTCAGCTGTTTTCTTTATTCAAGCTAAAAACGCCCCCCACCACTTTATTTGGCAACTGACAGAAATTTTTGTAGAAACTTTTTTGTGAGGAAATCTTCCTAGAATATTAATATAATATTTTGAGGTGTACGTTATTGGAGGTTTTTTGGCAAAAATGCAATTTTAAGATTTAAAGAAGCTGTCGCGCCCTCTAGCGGTTGACCAATGAACTTCAAAATAATTTCCAGCATTTTTTTTTGGCCACTTTTACTAAAAAATTTTTTTTTCAAGGCGCTACGACTATTAGGGCCTGAGATATCGCCGATGTCCATTCTTAGTTGGCCACCCGGTACATCATTCAAGAAACATCAAGATGCATATCGGAAAGCAAGGGAGGAATATAAACAGGATAGTGCTGCGAAAGATGGTTTATACTTTTCAGCTGACCTCCAGAAGGTACCTTTCAATTTAAAATTAAATATCTAAAATTAAATAATTAATTTTTTTACTGTTACAGGTTATTATGCTTCCTAGATGCGAAATGTTTAAAGAAATGATGATGCCGAGAGTTATTGCATTCAACGAAACATTTGTGCCAATAGGGAAATCTCAGGAAAAACCGTTTGCCTTTATTTGGCATGAAGGTGTATCGGGAAGATCCAGAGACGACATTATTTCAACTTTTTATAATTTTTTATTAGCCGTGAGAAAAACTGGTGATTATTTTCTTTTTTAACATATATAATTAATTCGAACGAAATCAACCTAAAAACTTTGAATTTAAAATATTTTCAGCCTGGGCAAACTTTTATGTCTAGTGATGCTTTTCATCATCAAGTTGAATTAGCCTTAAAAAGAAAAAAAAAGTGTATGATTTCAAAGATTTCAGCGAATGTGTTACTTTAGCCAATTCAAAAAAGGTAGTTGTCAAAGAAATGAATATAAACAATTTTTATACTTTTTCGGATTTAACCTCCCAATATATACTAAAGAAAATTATCCCCAGACCCTATTTACAAGATATGGTTTTTGTTCAGTTTGAAAGGGGAAAAAGATCTTTGAATTATAAAACATCTTTTTCAGAAGATTTTCAGTCCTTGAATTACCTATTAGCCAAATATGAAACAGGGCTCTTACCTCACCCTAATCAAAAAATTTGTGAGAGGGGTATATCCAAAGAAAGAAAAAGTAACATTTTAACTAAAATTCAAGGGTTGATTCCAGAAAATCGTTTACCATTCTGGGAAAACCTCGTAGAAGCTGAAACAAAAGTAGCTCTAGATTGACTCAAATTAACGAAAATACTATGTTTTAAAGAATAATATTTTTTTGTAATAAAATATGTTATTTCTAAAGGCTTAATAAAATATTTTGACAGATGCGATTGTTTTTCTTAGTAATTATAACTAAAATTATCTAGAAGAAATGGCGTATCTGACTTATCCTAACTGTAAGTTTTTAAACATATTCCACATAATTAAAAAAAAATACTTCTTAAGTACCTATTTCATTTTATAACTTTTAATAATGTGACTAAAATAGTACAAAAAAAATTTATATTTTTATAAAAATCACCCCGTGTAAAAATATAAAAAGTGCAGATACGACCTTCTTTCTTAGGACGGTATTAACGCGTTAACAGTTGCGCAAGGTAGCGTCGACAGGGTAACGAAAGTATTAATAACAAAGAACTATTGTCAAGATTTAGTTGGACCGCTAGATACGAAATATATTTTTGTTAAATAGTCGCACAAAATCAACTTATGACTTAATAAAAACTTTACTAAGGTATTACTAAGGGTTTATATTTTCTAATTTCTTCTGTTATTTTTTGTATCAAAAATCGATTTATATTTGACGTTGACGAGTGAATCTTAGCTGAGATTTCGCAAGATGGCGTCACGATGTTAACCAACGTATTAATAACAAAAAATAATTTTCACGGTTCCCTTGGACCTTTAAATACAAAATTTATTTTCATCATCGGCTGTCATAAAATTAACTTAAGACGTAATGAAAACGTTACTAAAGGCTTATATTTTCCAAATAATTAGTCATAAATAATATAAACTTTTTGCCTTTTTTCCTCAAAAATCGATTCAGATTTGACGTTTATCAATGAATTCGCACATGGCAACTAACGTATCAATAATAAATAACAATTTTAAAGGCTCACTTGGACTTTTAAATAAGAAACACATTTTCGGTATACAGTGGCATAAAATCAATATTATGATTTTACTTGAAATTATAAGAAATTTGACGGGTAACATACTATCAAATGGTTTTTGAGATGCAATTAGTTAAAATCGTCAAAAATCTTTAAAAATCATTTGACTAAACTAAAACATGTGACCTCTTTTTTTTTTTGGAATTTTACGTAGAATTAAAATATGCAAGGATATATCGTCGGTTTACTTTAAAAACCTCCTAAGACTGATTTTTACCATTTTCGAGGTTTTGATACAAAAAAAAAATGTAATATTATCATTTAGCATCCTGTAAAAGCTCTCAAGTCTTTAATTTATTACAGCGCCATTTATCGAACAATGATTAAACCTTCTATATTGTTAAAACGCGTAACATTACACAAAAGCTTCTAAGTCTGCATTTTGACATAATGGCTATTGTTTCTCAAAGTGTGCTCTTCATTTTTAGTTGATTTCACAGTGAAATACGAATAAATAGAAAAGAAAGTGCGTTTATTTATTAGAACAGAAGGTAAGTAATTAGTTATTAACTATATAATATTAATTATTGGGGTTTGTTTTGATAAATTTCCTTAAGTTGTTTAAAAACGACATTTTTTGTTTGGATGTACAGGGTTATTGATGGTTATAAATTGACCACCCCGTTAACTCGTTTATTTTCTTAACGATTTTTTTGAAATTTCGCAACGTTGTTATTCTCATAAAAAGCGACTTTCAAACATTTTTAAAAATATTTTACTACTTTTGATGTCACCAAAAATGAACCCAACTTTTGATTTTTAAATGAGACACCCCATAAATTTTTGGTTTTTTTAATTCTTCACATCGATTTACTTAAAAAGTGTACCGTAAACCGGGGTTTCTTTGTGACTTGGCTTGTAACTTTGGGACAACAGCTGTTTTTTTAAATTATTTTCTTCAACATTGCATTTATTCCGTTGGGAGCAGTTTATCGTTAGTGTAGACAGGTGTCAACAGGTGTTTTTAAAACTTCTGTAAACTTACTATTGTGTATCCAAATCTAGCATAACTACTTAATTTCTGGTAAGTACATGTTAGCTAGTCATATTCTAGGATAGTTTTAACAACATATATAAAATTGTCATTTTTATTAAAAAAGAAATATTTGAATTTGTTCTAAAAATCATAACATATGGAGGTTACTTTGGTACATGTCCCAAAGTTAGACGGCAGATGTCTAAGTAGGGGACAAATTTAAAAAATATAGTGTACCAAAGTTACACCGTTGATGCAGTGTATGTTTCTATGTTTTTTATTTCTTTTTTCAGATGTCATGAAGTCATGCCTCGACAGCAGCAGCGTATCCGCACATTGGTGCGGTGCACGCAAATACAAAAAATATAGCCAAGAGAAACTTCAGCAAGCTCTTGAAGAGATTAAAAATAAGTCAATTTCTCTTCGAAATGCAGCAAAAAAATACCAAATTTCCAAAAATACGTTATGGAATAAGCTTCACGGAAAACATTCGCGAATGCCTGGCAAACCAAGGGTTTTTACAGACCAGGAAGAAGAGTCATTTTCTGGACACCTAATTGCTTTATCAAATTTTGGGTTTCCGGTGACATGTGAGGACTTAAAAACCATTGTCAAGTCTTATTTAGAAAAGCGAGGCAGAAAAGTGCAATGTTTTAAGGATAACTATTCAAGACCCGATTGGATAAGCTTATTTTTAAAACGTAGGCCTGAACTCAGTCAACGGTTTTCTCAAAATATTAGTCGCGCTCGAGCGGCTATTAGTGACGTAATTATCAATGAATATTTTGATAATCTACAAACTGAGCTGGAAGGAGTACCCCCAGCTAATATTTACAATTATGACGAGACAAATCTCGTTGACGATCCAGGCCGATCAAAAGTAATTACCAGGAAAGGGACCAAATACCCGGAAAGAATTCGAAATTCTTCAAAAGCCTGTACGTTCCTTATGATTTGTGGAAATGCTGCTGGACAGGTTGCTCCCGTGTATGTCAACTACAAGGCCCAAAGGCTTTGGTCAACTTGGACAGAAGGTGGCCCCTTAAATACTCGTTACAATAGTACTAGCAGTGGGTGGTTTGATTTCCAAATATTTGAAGATTGGTTTGTAAACTTAATGCTACCCTTATTAAAACGACAGGAGGGTCGTAAAATATTGATTGGGGACAACCTTAGCTCCCACCTTAATCAGGAAGTCATCAGATTGTGCGAATTGAATAATATTAGGTTCATTGCATTGCTTCCTAATAGCACTCATCTCCTTCAGCCTTTGGATGTTGCCCATTTTCGCCCAATGAAAAGTAACTGGCGGCAAATTCTTAATGCCTGGAAAAATACCGCAGAAGGAAGCCGCTTTAATGGAATACCGAAGGACACTTTTCCTGGACTATTAAAGACACTTATGTCAAAATTAGAAGAACGCGGTGTTGAGAGTCTCAAAGCAGGATTTTAAAAATGCGGCATTTACCCTTTAAATAGGGAAGTTGTGTTAAGTAGGTTGTGCGGTAATGTTGTAGACGATCCTTTAATTAAAACGGTTGTGGGACAAAGTTTTCTTGAACATCTCAATGAAAAGCGTGAACAAGCAACGACATCACGGATTCGAAGAAAGAAGAAACTCCAAGTACCTTCTGGGAAAGGAATAACAGTCTCAGACATACAAAACCCGGTCTCTCCCGTACCTATTAACTATTCTCAGCCTCAACCCTCTACCTCCAAAGCTCCCAATAGTATTAATATTCCAGAAATAGCTTCTGATAGTTCAGACTCCGATAATTTGCCATTGATCACGCAAGCAAACAAGTAAAAACAAAAGCTAAAAAGGCAAAAGAATAATTCGGTGGATTCAAGTACTGATGAGAGCGTTGTGACCGTAATATACGCAGAAAGCAATGACAGCCCTTTTTGTTCTGAACTCTCAGAGGATTCTAAGGCAGAGGAAGAAACGGGCAAAGAAACTGCCTGTTCTGAAATTAATAGAATGGTCGGGAATTACGTGTTGGTTATTTTTGATGGCAAATACTACCCTGGGCAAATTACAAAGGTTCTTAAAAATGGGGCCATCATAAACGTAATAGAATCATATGGAAAGCAGTGGAAATGGCCAAGTCGTAAAGATGAAATCTATTATCGTAATGACGAGATACTAAAGTCCATAGATAAACCGATACGCAGAGGAAATCGAGAAGTTTTTGATGTTCCTGAGATAAAGGATCTTCTATAAAAATGTTAAAGTTTTTTTTTTAGTAAAACCTAAGCTTATATATTTACTTATCTTGTATAATCAATGTTTTGAAACAATAAATTATAAAATAGGCCTCATTTTTAAAATTTTATTGTTTTTTTTCTACTTTTACATCTTTTGCATACATTTAATATCTAATAAACTACGTATTTCCTTTTTTTTAATAAATTGTAAATTCAATGCAACGTCTATCTTTAGGACGTAGCTTTTAGCAGGCAAAATAATCAAAGAAAATATTTGTGTAGCAAAGTTACCCCAAAATCCGGGTAACTTTAAAACACTTTCTAAGTCCAATATCTCAGCCTAAACAATAAACAGAAGTTGTTTTTTGTAAGTTATAGTTGGTAAATGCTTTGAAGTTTTATAATTAACAAGTATAAGGGTGTTAATTTCGTAAAATATGGTATAATTTAATAAAAACATGAAAAACTGTACCAAAGTTACCCCGGTTTACGGTAAATCAATGTGCAGAATCCAAAAAATCAAAAATATATGGGATGTCCCTCTAAAAATCAGAAGTTGGGTTCATTTCCCGTGAAACCGTAATTTGTATAATGTTTTCAAAAATGTGTGAAAATTACTTTCTATGAGAATAACAACGTTGCCAAATTTAAAAAAATCGATAAAAAAATAAACGAGTTAAGGGGTTTATTATTAATTTAGAATCAATAACTCAGTAAAACTGACTATTATAGGTTTTTTATTCTGTTTAAGATGTACGGGGGTTTGGGCAGAAATAAGTTTATGGTAGCTCTAGCTATAAATTTCAATGAAATTCACGGTGAAACTTCCTCAATAATGGATAATACATCGACTTTATTTTTGGAAAATAATAAAATAGTTAAAAACCATGACGATCTGGCATTAAATGCGACAACTAACGAGATCGAAAGTGAAAATTGTTTTGAACTTCAGCAGACGGAAATAGATGAAGCTATTAAAACATTAATAGATGACTGTGGAGGACATGATGAATTAATTTTATTAGGCGAGATAAATGGTAAGTGTTATTACTTAACTTCTAAAGATACTTTATTATTATGAATTTACCTTAGGCGCTTCAGAAAATGCATTTTCGGACCTCAACCTAGAAACTGACGGGTGAAATAGGGTGCAAGCTGCAAGACCATCCAAAGCAAAGTGATATTGATGTTGCGGAGCCCGGAACGTCAGGAATATTTACGACCAACCAAGTAGTGCAATGCGATGACGATGATGAGTACTTACCAAGTGAAAGCGAAGATGAACACCTTGAGGTCAATAAAAAACTAGAAAGGACAGATTTTGAAATCGAAGATAGTGAAAAAGAAAATGAGATATTAGTGGAAAATATAGAAGAGCACATTAAAACCAAAAAAAAATAGAAAACGAAAACCTGATTCTGGAAGCTGGAAAAGACAAGAGTGTAAGAATAAACGTGAAAAGGGTGATGAATATGATGGACTTAGAAAAAATGCAGAGGGCAAGTGGATATTTGACGTAGCAAAACCGCCTCGTCAAATGAAACCTTTCTGTAACTGTAAAATGTCGGAAAAATCTAAGAAACTAAAATGCCGAAAATTCACAGAAGAGGACAGACAACAAATTTTTAATCAATTCTGGCAAAACATGACTTGGCCTCAAAAGAAAACTTACATTTCAAGCCTTGTAGGCAGCACAGCTCCCAAAGATTTAAAAAATCAAATCAATGAAATTTCAAGACGCTCTAATACGTTTATTTGTCATTTAAAGAAAAATGGTGTTCGCGAAAGAGTGTGTCAGGTCATGTTTATTAACACTCTTAGTCTGGGAACTTGGTCTTTGCACAACTGGGTAACATTAGGTATAGATCATAATACCGATTTTCCTAATACTAATGTTAATTTAACTCAGACTAATAAAATTAACACTAGAAATGAATCAGAGAAAATTGGATTAAAGAACTTTTTTATGGAATTACCGAAAATGGAGTCTCATTATTGTAGAGCTTCATCGAGTAAAAAATATTTGGAGCCCATTTGGCAGACTTAGGCTGCATTATACAGAAGTTATATTGAATACTGTGAAACTAGGTCTATTAAACCTCTCTCCATAAAGACGTTTCATGAAGAGTTTGCTTTAAATAACTTAAGCTTATACGCACCCAAGAAGGATCAATGTGACCTTTGTGTCTCATATAAAGCGGGAAACGGTGACGAACAGATATATAACCAACATGTTTCCAGAAAAAATAGAGCACGCGATGAAAAATCTACAGATAAAAGCACAGCTCATCGTGTTATTACAATGGACCTCCAATCGGTTCTTCTTTGTCCAATGCTAAAGGCTTCGAAAATTTATTACAAAAAAAAGTTGGTAGTTCATAATTTTACTTTATATAATTTAAGAACAAAAGATGCAAATTGCTTTCTTTGGCATAAGGCAGAAGGAAAAGTTACCTCAAATGAATTTGCAACAATTCTGTATAATTTCCTAGAAGAATCCAGTATGTGCGAAGGTGAAAAAATAATTTTTTATAGTGATGGATGCACTGCCCAAAATAAAAACGTAACTTTGTCAAATGCTCTTTTGCATCTATTAATAAAAAAGGGTATCATTATTACGCAAAAATATTTGGTAAGTGGCCATACCCAGATGGAGTGCGATAGCATGCACTCTACAATTGAGTGAAAACTCCGCAATAGAGAAATTTATTCACCTGCTGGATATATTGCTGCATGTAAATCGGCTCAATCAAATCCAAAACCCTATCAAGTTAAATATTTAAACCATAAATATTTTAAAAACTTTTCGGCACTTAAGTACCACACTTCCATTCGTCCTGGCTATAAAACAGGAGATCCGACTGTTAATGATTGTGCGCCATTCAGTATAGGTCTAATGGAAAATTATACTTCAAATTAAATTTTGACGATGATTGGACGGTATTGGAAAAGAGACTTAGCAGGAAAAGTCAAGGGGTTGGAGAAATAGTTCCTCTTTATGAAAATCCACTTTCAATTAAAAAAAGCAAATACGATCATTTGCAACAATTAAAAGAAGTTATACCTGCGAACTATCATCTTTTTTATGACACCCTACCATTTGAAGCAGACTAATTTTTAATTTTTTGTTAATTTTTCAAAATAATTTATATAATGTATAATGTATACCTTTCTTTTGTTCAGTAGCTCATGATAACATTTAAAACATAATTAAGCAGAATTCAAAATAAATAAAACCTACTAAGTCTCCTATCCTCTCTATGTTGGTTAAAATATTAACAAAAAAATATTGTTGATTTATCAAAAATCAATTGTAATTAGGATTTAATACAATATCAATTCACGAAAATAGTGTATATGATTTTAAACACGTTTTTTGTGCCTCCTGTAAAATGTATCCAAAATGACTTAGCAGGTTTTGAAAGTAAGCCGACGATATAGGGAGTTCGATTTTAAATTAACGATGTTTCCAATTGATTTAACCTAATACCGGCATAATTTTTGTTATTTTGTAATAAAATCCTTTTCTATTTATACATTTTTAAGATTCTACGTAAAATTCCAAGAAATTTGATGGACATTATGTGTAGCACATGGTATAATTCAATAAAGTGGTTTTTGAGATATAAATATTTGAAAATCTCGCTTTTTTTGATAATATCTCAAAAACCACTTGACCACACTGTAGCATGTGCTTCCTGAAATTTTTATAACTAAGGTATTAGTGAGGGCTTATATTTTTCAATTAGTCTTTTTGCTTCAAAAATCAATTTAAATTTGACGTTGATCAACCGATTACCGATGCGTTTGACAGTTGTGCATGATAGCGTCACCATGTTACCATGTCAACCAAGTTAAGCAAAACTCAATATTTAAAAGCTCACTTAAAACCGCGTGAGAAAGTGACTTTCTCATCATTTAATATGTAATAATTAATTTTCAGCAGTACCAAAAAAAAACCGCTAAAATGTTTATAATTTGCATTGTGTCTTCCATACCAGGCAATTTAAAAAAGATCTGGCATAGATTAAAGTACCATCATATTTTTGGAATTATCTAACGGTACGTAATTCGGTGGCTTAAGTAGACTGGAAAGAGATCGTATCATTTTTTTGTGGTTGACGTGCGTGAGCTTTTAAGAAGGAACTAGTAGTACCTTGACAAAGATGAAATTTACCAACGTACAATTTTTTTCCTTTATACCCTTTATCTATATATATCTCTATCTTTGGCAATTACGTTCCAAAGTAATAAATATTTTCTGGTAGGTATTCCCAAGTCGTGAACATCTTGTAGTACTAGTTGCATAGAAAACATGTGAAAAAGAGCAACAACAAGGTAACAATTTAAGTTATATTTTACACCGAACAACATAAATTGCGGAGCTGTCGTCTATTTTATGTAACCGACATCAGGAAACCGAAGGAAATTTAAAATATGGCACGTGAGTACCGTATTTTCTCTTTAGTCCCACAAAAAAGTATCCGAAGTAATTAAGGCACGGGACGATTATTCAGAAAAGAATAACAATAATTATTGTATCATCTTGAAAATTCATGCCGTGGGAACAGATACACACGATACATATGGTTTCTAAATAAATGATTGTTTTCTTAACACCATGAAAATTTCAACAAATATGTACTTAAATTAGAAACGAAATTGAAATTTTTACAGTCGCCCAGACCAGTTTAGCTTAGAAATCATCTGAAAAAGAAGAGCATAACTGGTCTGGGCAACTGTAAAAATTTGACTCTTATGTCTTTGCTAACTTCACAAGTATCCGTATATACTTTCGATTGTTCGAGATCTAAACCTGCCTAAATCGAATATGTATGGTACATGACCTCGACCTACCCGGTACTTTCTTCTCGATTGACCAATAAAGTCGTTTGTTCCACCATCGTCGTCGATTGCCGGCTCAATAACTTTCATTTCGTGCCTTTTATCTTATTATTTTGTTAGAAACCGAACATTTGAACATAATGCACACTTTAGCAGCACATGCTCATTTGCAAGAATTATGTATTCGCCCGGATATCCGATCAGAGTGCATTTTTAACTTTCTTAAGTTCCAGAAATAGTGGAAAAAATTTTAATTAAATGCGTCGGTTTCACTCGATTCACATGACCATCACGATCTGATTGGACGTGTCGGAAATTTTGATTGGAGGAAAAGAAAGGTCATGTGAAGAGACAAACGTTGGTCTTTCATATAGGGTGTTAACCTTTGTTTTCAAAAGGTTTATGTAGATAAAAAAACCGGTTGGAATACACTAAATATAACATTAAACTGGTATAGCCAATGCATTTAAAGTAGCTTTTTTTCATATAAATATGGATATTGTATAAAAGTTAAATTATACAGGTTGTCTCTTGAAATTTGGCAACGTTGTCTAGCAGCAGCTTATCGCAGTTCTCACTTTCAAATGGCCGCATCTTGGTGTAGCAAAAAAATGGCTGCAATTTAAAATTTTCTGTTGACTTGTGAAAATAATATTTTAAAATAAATTTCAGTATAACATAAATTTAAAAACACTCTTTTCCTGGTCCTGGATTTTGGTAAGAAAGAAACACCAATAAAATAATGATCTTTATCTGATACATGGTTTTCGCCTTAAGATTACCTATTGCCTGCATGTAAAAAACTCTACAAAGTCTACTAGGCTGTCTTCCGCCATTGTGAAATGTAGACCTGTCATATTGTAATGTTTCGTTTACACTTAAATTCGCCATTTTACACCCTATTAAGCTTAAAATAAACATGCTCGTAAAAAGAATTACACGCCCGTTTTACCATGTAACAATAGAAATAAAATAAGACATCATCCATCGTATATATACCAAATTATTTTCTATTATATAACATTCGATTATATGACGATGCCTTTTTTGCTTCACGGATTTTTATGATTTTACATGATACTATTTATATAATGCTTTTTCACATTAAATTATCAGTATTGCCGCTTCTATAAATTCATAGGATCCATTTTTTTATAGAATGCATTTTCTTATCAACGTAATATGGGAACGACATGAACTTTATCATGAAAAAATGTCCGCGTACAAGTGGTTTTGCTGCTTCCTGAATGCCGCCATCCTTTCTCGAAAAGGAAACGAGTTATGACACAAATAACGCAAGAAAAAAATGAAGATATCGAGTTTACGTTTAATTTATTTATTTATTTATTTGTTATAGAAGACTGCAACTCTCCTCCCCTGCCTCCTACAACTTTGAATGTACCTACAAGTTGCAGTTTAAACTGTCATAGGGGTGCCACCTTCAAAAGAAATAATTTAAAAAACGATGAAAATGGCGCGAACTTTGAATTTTTTAGACTGTAAAATAGCTAATATTTTAACAATTTATTACACTCACAAATAGCATTTTTACAGCTCACAGTTTTATATAGCAACAAAGCGGTTCTTTATTACTTGTTAATTTTCTTTCTCTCACTATGATTAAGCCAGTTAATGCCTGTTTAAAAAAAGTACTTTATATAGTTAAACATCGGTGTTATGCTAAACGAACGATGTGTTATTATTTTCAACAACTGTTACTTCCACCTAACTGTATTTCTTTGGTGCATTACTTTCTTGCCACAAATAAAAATTCGCCATTACCATGGGTGGAAAATAACATTTTTGTATTATTTTTTTGAGGATCTTGACCAACTATACAGACTTTTTTTATCCCATTGCTTTAGTTAGAGAGTTTCCCTTGAAAATCGTTTCAAATTTGTCTTTTATCAACTTATTTCCGGCGCGTCAACAGCCCTTGTGCAAGATGGCGTCGTTTGGGCGATCAATTTTAACAAAACTCACTATTTCTATTTTCATAAAATTTTATTTATATCTAATCTTTATGTTAACTGATTTGAGAAAGAGTCTAACCAACTCAGAGCTACTGGTAGAAGTAAGAACAGAGTTAGGAAATTCGATGACCGAAAAAATAAAAATTACAGTCGAAAAATTAAACGATCTTGCAGAAATCAATTTAAGGAGAACTGGATCTTGCAAGCATCTTCGGATATAGCAAAATAGTTTCTAAAACGAGAAAAAATATTTATCGATTTGCTGGTCGTTTATGTTCAAGAATTAACATTAACTTAGCAATATGTTTTAAATATTAACGATTTGGCCACTTTGCTAAATATGGCAGACAAAAAATGTGCTTCTACAAAATATGTGGATAATAGCATCAGGGACTTGGCTGTAATATTAATATACTAAAGTGTTTAAATTGTAGCAAGCTTAAGCTTAAACCGGTAGTAAGTCAAAACTCAGCAAGGGATCCCAAATATCCAGTGTACAACCAAATCTGGGATAATGTCAAAGTAAGATAAATTACAATTCAGCCTAAGCCGAATATTTTTTTTGCAAAAGTGATAAAAGAACACACTGACGATGCTCAGTTGTATTACTCTTTTCTGCCAGAAGATGCTAAAAATGCGGAAGCAAAAATTAATCAAGACTTACAAGCCATATGCGATATTTCTTCAAAACATTTTCTAAAATTAAATCCTTCTAAGTCGTCTGTAATGTTTATTGGTAAAAAGCAAAAAATTAACTATATTTTAAACAGCAACACTATTAATATTATGATGGGTGATGCTAATATTCCTGTTGTAGATAATTGCAAAAGTTTGGGCTTAGTAGTGGATAGTGATTTGCTATTTCATCAACACGTTTCTAATGTTCTAAAAAAAAGGGTATTTTGCTTTAAAATGAATTTACTGCATAGGCATTATCTTAGTGAAGATATTAAAAAAATGTTGTGTGACTCTTTAGTGCTGTCACAATTTAATTATTGCGATGTTGTTTACAGTTGGTGCCTAGACTATAATGACAGGTGCCGATTGCAAAAGCTTCAGAACGTATCTATTCGCCTAATTTTTGGCATACGCAGACGTAATCGCGTTTCTCATAGACTTTCCGAGCTGGGGTGGTTAAATATGCAAAATCGTAGGGTTGCTCATTCACTTACTTTTTTTTATAAAATTCTTAAATACCGTACTCCACCTTACCTATACCTTAAGATTACTTTTAGAAATGATGTTCACCATTTGGGCTTAAGAAGAAACACAATTCATATTCCAAGACATAAGACTCAATTATTTAAGAGGTCCTTTTCCTATAATTTTGCATATAAGATGAACTCTTTGGGCATAAATTTTGAATTGGGTTTGGTGTCCGTTCAGACTTTTGGCAGAGGAATGATGGTGCGTCTGATGAGCAGCTATCTACGTAAAATATTGAAGGGTCAATATTGTTAGTTTGGGTATGGGTGAAAACTAAAAATCTGTGTTTAGTGAGAGGTACTATGTTAATGTTCTAAATTTTTTGGGTAGAAGTGTATAATTAAACTTAGTCTGTTACAAGCGTTTCTAAATTTTTTTTAGTTAGTTTTTTTAAGTTTTGGCCACAATGTAAAAGACCAGAATCTTTATTATTACTAGATTCTAGTAATGAAGAATCTTTATTTGCATAAAATAATAAATGTATTTTTTTTTATTATGTAGTTATGACGAGTTTGCAAATAAAAAATATTTATTATTATTATTATTATTATTATTATTATTATTAAGTAAGCAGTCTTCTAAATCAAAACGTTTAATGGTTAGGTAATAAAGCAGACCGAATTAATGCTATAGTTCAAATGCACGGAAATTTCAAAACTTTCTATGTGTTACTGAACATTAGAAATCTAAAGACTAATTAGCAATGTTGCAGAGAGGAGTAGAAGTATGGAGGAGCAGCAATTTACTGTAAAATTATTGAAAAAATTAACTGCAATTTGCTGAGAAAAGTGAATGGCAAGGCAAAAGTTTAATAAACTCTCAATGCGTAATGTTTTTAAGTACTCCATGGCATAATATACACCGGCAAAGAGTTTCTGTGTGTGAACATATATACTCTACAGGAAACTTTAGTCTTGAAATATTTATTGAAAATTAACAAATTAAAGCCTTGTTATCTCTTATGAATTCATTAATTAATAATTTAGTACATATCAAGATCAATTAGCAATGTTACAGAGAGAAGTAGAAGTATGGAGGAGCAGTAATTTACTGTAAAATTATTGAAAAAATTAACTGCAATTTGCTGAGAAAAGTGAATGGCAAGGCAAAAGTTTAGTAAACTCTCAATGCGTAATGTTTTTAAATACTCCATGGCATAATAAACACCGTCAAAGAGTTTAAGTGCTGTGTGTGAATATATATACTCTATACAGGAAACTTTAGTCTTGAAATAATTATTGAAAATTAACAAATTAAAGCCTTGTTATCTCGAATGAATTCTTTAATTAATAATTTAGTACATATCATCAAGACCAATTGGCAATCTTACAGAGAGGAGTAGAAGTATGGAGGAGCAGCAATTTACTGTAAAATTACTGAAAAAATTAATTAATTGCAATGAATCCTGAGAAAAGTGAATGGCAAGGAAAAAGTTAAATAAACTCTCAATACGTAATGTTTTTGAGTACTCCATGGCGCAATATACACTGGCAAAGAGTCCAAGTGCTGTGTGTGAATATATACAGGGTGCCTCCGATTAAGTCGGCACTATTGGTATCTTTGTTAATATTTAAGATACAGGGTCGGTTAAATTAGCAAACTAGTAGGATTTTTTCTGTTGATTAAAATGGTGAGAACAGAAAAAAAATTGAACATCGCGTTTTCGAGAAAATGTGAATAATGTACTTTTGTTAAATGGAATCCCCTGTATATTTTTACATAAATCAAAAGATAATAATTTTCTTAATAAAAAAGTTTATTTACACTAATAGCCTAAATCTAAAAATAACAAAGTTATAGCGATATTAACAATTTTGTCAAATTTAGGCAAGTTGGCTTTGAAATAAATAACATCAAGTAAAACTACTAATTTACAATAAATGAGCAAAAACATCGCCATCTCGTTCAATACATTTCTGAGCACACTTAAGCACACGTCTTGTAGCTTTTAAGATTGATATTCGATCTATTGATCCAATTATTTGCCTAATATGTGTTTGAAGTTCATCAACGGTTATGTATTTTTTTATACACTTAATTTTTTATGTCCCCCAAAAATAAAAATCTAGAGGGGTTAGGTCTGGTGACCTAGGTGGCCAACAAATAGGAATATATTACATTCTCTGATGAAAATAAAAATCAACTCTTATAACGAGCTTGTGAGAATAGATTTTAGACATAAATTATATGTCAAACGCCAAATGTATGTGGATAATATGTACAGAAATTAATGAAATGGGAACAAATTACCAGCCAAGAATACAGCCTTATACATACAAATGCCAGAGAATATTTGTGAGATAGCACAGAAAATAAAAAATATGCATAGTATTGGGATTATCAAATTTTAACTAGCATCATAAAGAGCGCTATAAATTTGGAAAATTTCCTCATACTCTAAAAGTGGCTTGTTTAAATCTGGATTTAAAAAGAGGGATCCGGAAATGTCTATCTATTGCCTGTTTTTTTCTTGTGATCTTCGAACATGGGATATGCTTTCGATTAGTAAACTTTTTACAAAATGATAACGTTGTTAGCCATTGTCAAAGTGGGTTTTTAAAGAGCAAATCAACAACTACTGCTAGAGTACTTGGAAAAAAACTGATTCTTGGGATATTACTACATTTATCAAAAGCCTATGACAGAAAACTACTTATTTTTAAAGCAGAAAAATATGGAATAAGGGGTAATGCATTAAAGTGACTTATATCCTATATAAATAATAGAATTCAAATAGTCCACCTAATTAAGGAGCGTAAGACTGGAAGCATATTAGTCTTAATTCTGTTCATGGTAAATGACCTATACTTCATGCTAGAGTCTCCGACTAAGCATATAATACAACATGCTGATGCGACGGACTTAATTATTGGCTGTAGAATTTATTCAAAGAAGTCATAGAACACGCCATGTAATTTTGATAAGTTTCGCATTGGTTTTCTACAAATACATTAATTGTAAATAATAAAAAAAAACAAGTTTTATCTTATTTAGCACAAAACAATCAAAGATCATCAGACCAGCACCAAAAGACTTTGATAATAACAGATTTGATATCATGTTAAATTAAGCTCCGCACGGAGCTATTTTTATCAGAAACAAATTTTACGAATTATAAAAAAAATGAATTACAAATAAAGGTGTAGATTTATATTTAAAGATGTAGGCATTGTGACTCTGTATGCAGTTTATATCTACAAAAGTTTCACGTTTTTTTTTTCAAAATAAACAACAACAATAACAACAATACAAGTAGGAGCATACAATACTAAAAAAAGTGACTTTAAATATATTTATCATAGACTTATAATGACCAAAAAATCATCTTTGAATACGTGTTAAATTATTCAATGCCCGCCCAGACCAAATAAAAAACATTATAACTCTATCAAAAAATTTAACGATTAAAAAGTTAGTAGTAATAAATGGATCATAGAGAAATTTGTCCAACTTTATAGGTTACTCAATGCGTATTTTGATGTCTAGTTTGTATTTTTTTGTCTTTTGCAGAATTTAATTTGTGCCGATCTTATTTCATTTCAGATGCGTGATGTATGTTGATTTTAAATAAAGCAATTATTTACTTATTTCAAAGCTTACTTAGGTCCGTGTGAAATTTTTTGGTGCGTTATCTTTAGACAAATAAAAATTGCAATTATTTAAAAACAAATTCTTGCCTCATTTACTTTCTTCTTCAGTGGGACGGTATTTAAAGGCCCTGCGGGCAAATTAATATCAGAGAGTTCAAACATCAGCAATAAAGTGTGTCATGATTTCTATTTACCGTATTTTGAAACTTAATCACGACAAATTTGTTATTTTTTTTTTCAATTGAAAATGCTAATGTCGATGGGTAAGGACTAGTCGGGTGAGATTTTTGTTTGGAAATTTACACTCGTGAATATTTGAATAATTTTCACTCCTTTTTGTCGATATAATATTAAAATTTTCATGATGATGGAATTTTGTGACCAATAGTAATAGTAATAGTAATAATAATAGTAAAAGTCGTCAATAACCCAGTATTAATAGTAGAATAAAAGACACCAACACTTGTGATATAAATTTAAATTTCCCGCATGTGTTTGAAACTTTAAAATATGGCCGAACTACGACCTCTTTTGAATGATTTTCTAAGATTACCAAGTGAAGGAGACAAGGATGGAAATATTTGGAAATCTGGAAGCCTTTAGGCCCTTTTGGAAAGTTTGAAGTCAAAACTATTCAAACGAAAAAAACTTCTAAGACAGTTTCAGTCATTAGTGTGAAATAATTAAATATGCTTTGTATGTAATATATGTAAATAATATAAAAAAGTATGTAAATAATTGTACTTTGGTGGATTAGGAAAATTATGGTGCAACCCAAACAGCATCATACGTCCTAGGTACGTAATTTTTATGTCATATTTATGTCCATAGGTCCATTATTAAATAACGTATTTAGTACGTACTTTTGGATACGTAGTTCATACGTACATTATTTACGTCTTGTGGACGTACATATAAATACTAAAGAAAGAAAATGTGCTATATTACATAAGAATAATCTTGGGTACAAGCATCCTACAAGCTACAAAAAAAAAACAAAACAAAAATACAATTAAACACAAGAAGACAAAACTTTTTGAACTTACTTGAATTAAAGATAACTAAATAAAACAATCAATTACTAAATAAAGGTAAAGTTGTTGACAAAACTAGAGAAGAAAAAAGAAAAAAAAAACTTTTCAACATGTCTAAGGTTAAAACCTATGATTAAAAAAGTCATCCAGGTTATAATATGCCTTAGCCAATAAAAGCGTTTTTATTTCTCTTTTAAATTTCTTAACATCCGATATATGTCTAACACATAGAGGAACATGATTGTAAATTTTTTTACTTATGTAAATTAATGAGTTTTTAGTAAGGGAAGACGTAGGAATAGGTAGGGGAACATCATTTACACGACGAGTCAAATGGTCAGTGTCAGAGGGTAGTTTGGGAATTTTGTGAATAAGAGCAGCTATATCTAAGATAAAGAGTGAAAAAAGAGTTAGGATTTTTTCAGAAATGAAGAGGGGTTTGCAAGAATCTCTTAACTTAGCAGACCACAGGTATCGAACTGCTTTTTTTTAATAACAAAGACAATGTTAAGTAGCCTCTTATTGGTTAAACCCCAAAAAGGCAAGCCATACCGAATATGAGATTCAATAAGTGAAAAATACACTGAACGTGCAACCACCCCTCCCAACTCTTGTCTTGCCATTCTTACTGCAAAAGATCCAGAAGATAATTTCCCAGCTAAATGTAAAATATGATCTTCAAACCGAAGGCGACCATCAATGGTAATTCCTAGGAACTTTCAGCACTCTTCATTCTGCAAGTGGGAATTTTCGTCAAACATCAGACCCTGAACATAGCACTTAAACCCCATAATAGACGTCTTTCTTACATTAAACACGAGCCTGTTGGAAGCACACCACCCTGATAAAATCTGAAGGTTTTCAAGTCTTAATATAATCAGAATTTTTATGGCTCCATAGTATGGTGGTATCATCAGCAAACTGAACCACCTTGCCCTGCAGTTTCAATGAACTTAAGTCATCCACATACAGTAAAAATAACAGTGGTCCCCAACACTGAACCCTGGGGAACGCCGCATTTTAGGGATCTAAAAGCAGACAAACGCCCAGACACTGTAACCTTCTGAGTACGATTTGATAGATAGGAATTAGGCCATCGCAACGCTACGCCCCTAAAACCATATTTATCGAGCTTAGATAACAGTATTCCATGATCCACACAGTCAAATGCTTTGGATAGATCACAAAACACTGCCGCCGATGACTCTTCAGAATTCAAGGACACATAGACGCTCTCCAAAAAGATAAAAACAGCATCATGAGTCCCTTTACCGGCTTGAAATCCAAACTGATTTGCAGATAAAATGCCATTATGATGTAAAAAGGATAAAATTCTGCTTTTTGCAAGTTTTTCAACTATCTTAGAGAGGGTAGACAAAATAGAAATGGGACGGAAATTACAAGGCTGATCCAAATCTCCACCCTTATGAAGAGGGATCACCACTGCCTCTTTTAAACATGAAGGAAAAATGCCAATATGTAAAGAATTGTTTATGGCAGAAACTAAATCATTTAAGGTTGAATCAGGCAAAAAGAGTAACAACCTCGAAGATATCCCATCAGTTCCAGATGATTTATGGTTTTTAGGCGTTTGATTTCATTTTTTACTTCGGTAAGATCGACAGGATGAAAGAAAAATGGATGTTCAACCGACACTTGTTGAAGATAGTGTAAGGGATCAATGTTACTACGAATGCCCCTGAGCAAGATATTAGGTATATCACAATAATAGTCGTTTAAAATGTCAGGTCTTAACTCCGGTTCAGACACTTTTCTATGGCAATGTTTAAAATCATTAATAATCGACCAACACTCTCTTTGCCTATTTGATAACATATTTAAGCGATCCCTATAATAATTAGATGTTGCTGCTTTAATTGTCTTTCTGTACAGACTACGGTATTTCTGATGATATACAAGGATATTTTCATTTGTGGTATATTTGCACAATTTAGTCAAAAAACGGAGGTTTTTAGCTGAAATTCTAAGACTTCTTGTAACCCATGGTTTTCGTTTCTTAGTTTTAAGCCTCATTTTAGGAAAGCACTGATTGATCTTATCACACAGAGCTTAAAAAAATAAAGTAAGTGGGTCAGAAGCCGTTTCAAGTGCATTCCAATTTACCGAAGCTGTAGCAGCAGAAAATCATTGAAATTTCTCCTGCTGAAAATTCTTCCCATATAATGAGATGAAGATAATACAGTATTATATGGCATTTTAGCAAGAATAGCTTCATTGTCGGAAATACCAGATGGGAGTACTGTGCATAAAACGTCATCAAAATTTGTACAGAAATAGTCAATTGTAGTTGCAGATAAAGAAGTTATTCGTGTGGGGGAAAGAACGTGCATTTTTAAGTCGTAAGAATTTAAAATACTTAAAAGAGAAGTACGTGGCAAGGTTTTATCAGTGTAGTTGATATTAAAGTCACCAGCCAATATAACCTTACAGTGTAGGGACAACTGGGATAAAAGAGAATCAAGTTTGTCCAGAAACATAGCAATATCACCTGTAGGTGACCTATAAACACAAAAAATATATAAATTAAAACGCTTACAAAAAGAAAGAGAGAATTCAAAAACATTCTCTAACAGAAGATTATCATACTTATCAATTATATTACAAAAAATCGTTTCAATTGTTTGGCTAGCCAAGATCATGGTTCCTCCATGTATAGATTGTTGACGACAAAAATTTGATATAGGAACATAATCAGATATTAAAAAACATTCACTAGGCCTCAACCAGTGCTCAGTCAGAAGTACAACATCAGGAAAATTACATGTCTCCAGCAAAAGATGAAGCTCATCCATCTTGTTTCTTAGGGATTGTATATTAAGAATAAAGATACTTAAGCTTTGCGAAGTGCTAATTTCAATCTTACTAGTAGAATATGAACATGAATGAGATTCAACCTTCGTGGACATGTCTATAAAAAAGAAGAATTCAATTCACGATCAGTAATCAGTTCAGACTCATTAATTTGATGATTCAAAGACAATTTATTCGATGAAATGTTAATTTTAAAATATTTGAAAATATGTGCATATAATAATGATGCCAAGTCTAAACCAAAGTTACTGGCGTGATTAGACTCTAAAATCCCATACAGATTAAAACATATAAATTTTTGTTAATACACAAAACTTATGCCAGGAAAGAATATTTGTTCAAATATACGTATTTTTAAATACTTCTAAGTTTTATTTTCAAAATTTCTGAATTTAATAGGATAAACAGAAAAAAAAAGTATTTTCATGCTTCTTTGCTTTGATAGAAAGTCAAGGAACTCGGTATAAATGAGACAACTGTCAAATTGAGATTCCCTCTTTCCAAAGGACTAACATACCCTACAAATCTAGTTAGTTTACATGTTGATCTGGTCGAAAAGTAATTAGGTACAGGATTTTCAAAACATCTAAAAACTATAGATAATGGAGTATATGTCATAGTAATATATCAAAAAGATCAAGATCGGTCACAAAAGCAACCCAGTGTTTGGGTGTTGTTGCCCCCACTGACTATCAAATAAGTAATTGGCAACATGAGGGAGTTGACACTGTTGACAGTGTTATATTTTTATACCTATATATTTGTGTTCTGTGGGTTGACCCTTTGTAATGAAAGTTTACACCTGTGAACTTAGGATTTATCAAAATTCGAATTATAGTAACATTTTCTTATTATATTTGAATTCAGTTTTACTGTTCACTCAGTGATAGGAAGGATCTACTACGATCTAGCCCATAACTTGCTTATTTTAAAATATAATTTTAAGGTGCAGCACTACAAGCAGGGATTGGAAGCACAAAGAAAATTGAAGACTGTATTTCACAATAGTAGCGAAGAACAAATGATTTTTTTTTGTATTTTCCTAAACGTTTATTTTTTGTTTGGTTTCATAGGCAAATACATGTTTTGTTTTATATTTTTATATATTTTTTTATAATCAATATACATATATGTATATTGAGTTTTTATAAACGATTTTTTTTCCCAAATACATTTTACCATATAAAAAAAGTCCAATGCATGACGTAAAATGTCCTAAAAGTACGTACATATGACGTAAAATCATGCGGAAAGTGGACGTCCTATATACGTAATACATCTTTTGGGTTACTTTATTTCGTGGAATACTTAAAAAAAAAACGTCTTTAGTACGTATCTGTGCTGTTTGGCAATTAGTGTCTACAGAAATAGTTAGCCCACTGTATTTTCTAAATTTTCTGGGTCTTTTGGAGGCAAATTGTTACTTAAAGCCTGAAGGATATAAGAACTCTTTCCTCAATCCAGGGAAACTGATTTCATTGAGAAAAAATAATTTTATATGCAGTTTATTTCTTAATATTAACCAGAGTATTCTCTATAAAAGGATTACAAGAATATCTAAAATAGCTTTGAGGTTATAGAGACGAATGTCCAAGAATAATATAAAAATCACAAATATTCAATGTACTCTAAAAACGCCAAATCTGAGAGGCAATAGTCGCTGTAACTCAGAACGTATTAGACCCAGAAAAATGGTTCGCACATGAAATTATTCACCAGAAAGCGCCCCTTTTCTTTGAGGAAACTATTTAGCTAGAGTATTCAAGTGATCCTTAAGAAACTAAATTACTCCAAAACCAACATTATTCTAGTTAAGCCAGACTAATTTTAGAGGAGACATTGCATATACAGGGTGTGCCAACAAGGTGTACGGCTAAGTTAATTATGATTTTTTAAACGAACCCTCTAAAAGGCAAAAAATAACATAAAAAAAATAATTACGTTGCAACGCCGCACGGAAATTTTAAAAACGTTATACCAAAGTAAAGTACTCTTTTTGCCTCACATTTTAGTACCATAATATACAGGGCGTACCAAACGTATAATTTTAAAAAATCATATTTTATAGTAACTTTTTTGAGACACACCCAGTATACATAAAAATATTTTTAGCTCGTAGGTTTTTGTCAACCCTACAACTTTGCTGTAGAGCTTTTTTCTCTATCTCGTATAGTTAAGGCGCTATCTTAGCCGTACACCTTGTTGGCACACCCTGTATATGTATATAAAAGAAAGTGGTGTTAGTTACACTATTTATAAGTGAAGAACGGCTAAGCCGATTTGGCTGAAAATTGGTGGAGAGGGTAGCTTAGAAGCAGAAGACGGACATAGGATATTTTTTATCCCGCGTTTCCGTGAAATCACTATAAAATTCGGTATAACAGAAACGTATCTAACATGGAATAACAAAACGCAAATGACAGCTAAACGTAATTTTATCTATGGTTAACGAGTATATTTCACGGCTTTGGAATATTGTTCAACGTGCTGAAACACCTCCTGCGACAACATTGACCAGTTTCTTTGCGATCTGCCAAAGCAATCCGTTTGCACGAACTTTCGTTTACTAGGAGATGCCACGTTATTACACATGAAATGAAGAAGAATTTTTAACGATGGAAATATGGCAATACGGTTCCTGGTTATCCGGATGTGCGTTCAATTGATGCTCTTGGTCGTATGTATACAGTTCATCCAAAAACTGAAGAATTCTCCTATTTGTGATTGTTGCTGATAAATGTGCATGAGCCAACGTCATTTGAGTCACTACGGACTGTTAATGGTACAATATTCCCAACATATCGTGCTGTATGTAAAGAACACAATTTACTAGAATAATAGCCATTGGAATACGACAATCGTTGAAGCATTATCTCTGCATCTTCAAGTCAGATACGCACATTATTTCCTATCATCACAAGCTTACCGTCTAACCCATCTAACCTGTGACATAAATACAAGTCGCAAGATATTTTACATCAAATTCGTCTCAGTTCCAGAAATCACTATCTTGAGATGAGTGAGGAGATACATAATCGGGATTTAACATAGATGTAAATAGCTCCGCGAAGCTATTACATTTGTGGCTTTGATCGAAGACATGTGTTACCTTATATTATGCGGTAGTTCATTAGTCAGGTTAGGAATATCAGGGCCAAATGGTGAATTAATAAAAAGTACCACTGTTAAATCCCCAACAAAAAGAAGTTTATGATACATTAATGACGGCAATTGATGATGGAAATGGTGTTTTATATTTCCTGGATGCTTCTAGTGGAACTGATGAAATATTCCTCATGTTATTGGTTTTAGCCACTGTTCGTGCGAGATCCAAAATTCCGCTTGCAGTTTCTTCTTCTGAAATAGCAGCCACATTGTTGGAAAGATACCATATGGCTTATTCAGCATTAAAATTGCCGTTATTTCAAAAAACTCCACTATGAGAAAATGCAAGGGACGAATGCACAATGGCGCATAAACGCATTAGAAGTATTAGAAGAAGCTTAGCCATGGCTTAAGCCATGCATTAGAAGCCCTTAACCGTACATTGAAAGATATATGCAAGAACTCGAGATGTTATGGAGGCGCAATGATTTTATTGTTTGGCGTTTTCCTACAAACACTGCCAATAATTCCAAGATCAATGGAAGACGACGAAATAAATGCTTGCCTCGAATCATTCGGCTGGCAACAAACATGAGAGTTGCATTGCTCAATGATACATATGCTGAAGATTTCTCTGAGCAATTGCTGACTATCGTTAATGGTTGAGTACCTGTTAACGAATCGAGCAGATTGATTTCATTTTCTCAGAATTTTTTTAACTTTGTCTAATCGAAATACGAACTTATCAAAAAAATATTCCAAAACATCATTACTACAAAAATAATTATGGTTGTATAGGCGAGCAATTTAAGCGGCTAAGAGTAAATATGTAGATGACCTAAATTACATAATTTAGCACAATGCATTTATTCAAACCCATTGACTGTGTAACAAATTTAATAAAGATGAAGCCAACAACTATCCAATTGAATTTTTAAACTCCTTGGATGTGCCTGGCTTACCACCGCGCAATTTACATCTAAAGGTTGGCTCCGTAGTAATCATGCTTCAAAAACATAAATCCACCAAAACTTTGCAACGGTACGCGGTTGGTGGTAAGTAAATTGAAGAACAATGTGATTTATGCGACGTTACTCAAAGGAAAATTCGAAGGTGAGGGAGTTCTCATTCCAAGGATCCTGATGATCCCAACTGATACGCCGTTTGAGTTTAAAAGATTTCAATTACCGATCCGTCTTGCATTCTCCATGACCATTAACAAATCACAAGGTCAATCCTTTGAAAGTTTGTGGTTTAAATCTGGAAAATCAATGTTTTTCACATGTTCACGGGTGGGAAGACCATCTGCATTACGCCTAATAATTGTAATAATGTAATAATAACTGTACTTACGCCTAATATTAAAATAAAAGATGTTGTGTATCACAAGTTGCTTAATTGAACAGCGCAATCTATTAAAGAATCATTGAAATACTTGATCAATAAAAAAATTAACTTAATAAAATAAAAAATCTGCTTATTTATTATCTCTAACGCGGAAAAAAGTTCGCAGGGTCAGCTAGTTATTCTATAAATTATCCTATACATAAGCAATATAATACTGAATTACAAAAATATTTGAGATAACTTAGAAGTTATAAATAAAAAGTTTGATTATTTCGAAAACCTAAATCTCAGATTTAGGATTTAGCATTTAGAGGGCAAAATCAGTTCTAACTCAGAAAGTATTTATTCTGCAAAAAAGATTTATATGTTAAAATATTCGATAGAAGGCGATTTCTTTGAAAAAAACCATATGTAGGCACCTCAACGAGTTTTTAAGCGATCGTTATAAAAAAAGAAACTAAAAATATTACCCCGAAACCCAAATGGTACTAGCTTAAATTTTCAACCTAGTATCAATTTTATTAATCTATGGAGTGTCCAATATAATCCTGTAAAAGAATTGTCACTGTAGTAGCTTAGAGGTTATAGACAAAACTACCCAAGAAGAAATAAAAATCTTCCAAGTATTCCAAAAAACGTGCCAGGTAAAACTGGTTTGAATTAATATAATATTAAACCCACTGAACTGGTTTATATATTAAACTATTCAGTGAGCAATGGATTTTCTTTGAGTAAATGCTCCGAAAAGTATTCAACTTTCAATTCAAAGCAACTCTACTGGGATAGTCCCTTAGTCAAAAACTTTGGGATGGATTCTTTTGCACCTAAACCAACATTTATTGAACCCACTTTCCTCAACCCAAGTCAACATGCATAAGACTTAAAGAGATTTAACGTGGGCATGTTTCGTTTACTCAGCATTAATTAATTACATCTTATTTTAATATTCACAAACCCAAAGAATGTTGTTTTTCTGCTGAAGGTAGCAAAGTAAACTCTTCGTGTTTCTTTTTTTTTGTTCGTTTTATTAATTCTTAATTTCCCAAGGCTGTGCACTTTTACGTTATAAAACCAACCTGTTCACGAAATGTCAAAGGTAACTGCCGCGTGATAGTTATATGCCATCTTTATTTTGCAATTACTAACGTTAGATAACTTTAGCGACACCATATATAACTTCTTAATAGAATTGAACGTTTTTTTCTGGGACTCTCAAATAACGGTTAGAAATGGACCGAAGGCCCATATTTTACAGTATTAAGTCGCTTCCTGTATACGCTTATCTCTAATATAATCTTTCATTAAATTCTCTTAGAAATTATGGTGATATGCTTCCCACTTGACTCTGTATAACTGAAACCATTTTCTTTATTGACAAGTACAACATATACACTGAACCGTTAAACTCATATTTAGATACCATCCATTTTTTTTAAATTATTAACACCGATATGATGCCATCATCAGTGATGATTATAAGTTAACCAAAGGAGGTCATATTTGTTCCATGGCCGCGGAAAATGAAGCCATTTATTGCAATAAACCGTAATAAAAATAAGTAAATAAACAATGAGCTCCGGTCGAGTCTAATATTAAATTGATATCTATGGATGGTTGGAATAATATAGAAAATCGCTGATTAGTAGGATTTAATTTGCAATGATTAAGTGCAGTGTTTATGTGAAATGACTTGGAAACATTATAGGTTAAGGAAATTAATTTTATTTTATTAGTTAACAATTGCATGAAAGGACTAAGGCTAGAGAAAGTAAGATTCAATATAAGACATTTTTCTTTGGGGGTATTATACCCAGTGTAGTAACATCCGCCATTTTGTATTATACTCTCCAATACAAACCCAAGAATATTATTTATGCTTATTTAATTCAGATTGCGTCTCCTTCTGATATGGCATTTCTTAAGCATTAAATAAGCAACAGATGGTCTTGAAACTGTTAATTTTTATTTGTAACGTAACCTAAATGATGTGTTTCTCTTATTCTTTCTTATGGCAAGCAAATGAATTTTTAGTAAAATTTTTGAGACACGTCATTTTATGCCGTTAGTGGGTACTTATTATTCCGTATACAAAACGTACATATTTTGTCTTTTATAAGGAAATGAAGAGGTGTCCATCCGGTTGGCCTACGATACACTCAATTCGCCAGTTAAAAAAATCAATTAACTATTAACAAATTAGCAATATTAATAATTGATTTTAATCTTAAAAAGTAAATATTAAAACCAAGGCAAGTCGCAAATTAATTTTTATCTTATGTAAGACATATATTGAATGTTCATTTTCACTTTTAATGGTACCCCAGCGTGTATTTCTTTTGAATATCAATTTAGTAATCAATATACATTAATTATTATATAAGTTGGTTATATAGTATAACATTTTAATTTTTTTCTATTTTTAGTTGGGTAAGAAGCTCGTGGCTGGACACGAGGGTCTCTTATTATATAAGTGCATCACCACCCTGTATAAATAAAACCTAAAGTTCTCCATGTAAAGCACCGACCCATTATTGTCTGGCCACCGACGTAAATCCAACCGGTTTTGTTAATTTTTTAGCCAATTAAGGTGAAATTGGCCATCGGTCTTAAGTAGGCCCCACTTTTAATATAATTATTATTAAAAACCACCTAGGTATACGTTTAAATTTAACCGCAACAAGACCGAATATAGGCGAAGCAATCAGCCTTGATACACATACCATTGATGCAAATAAGGATATTATCATTTATGTATTTATTCGATTTACAATCATATGTATTTATTACGTAATCTTATCTAAAATTATTCAGGAAAAAATACCCAAGGATTTATAAACAAATGTAACGCCAAATTCCGGAAAAGCTAATTCCAATTAAAATTTTCCACTACATCGTGACATTCCTGATGCTGTTAAAACATCAAAATGTTGCATTGCACATATTTCAAATAATAAAGCCCTATTAGTGAATTTCTGCCATAAACGATCACATATCAAGTGATTGTGCCAATTTTCCAAAGACGACTTCCCAGTCATCATTTAATTCATTAAATAATATCTAAATTCTTTAGTTTATAAAATGTTATCCAGGTGGCATATCCAGTAATTAGAAGTGAGGGTGGGAAAACTGTAGCCGAATCCTTAAATCGGAACTTAACGTTACCACATTGGGACAACTCTCCCTACTTTCCACAATTTTTCTCAATTTTAAATTTGCCGCCAAATGCGTTTTAATTGAACAATCACGCGTATACAAATGGGAACTCTGAGCAATTTTGAACGAAATCTGTCCATCTTTAAATAGATTAACCCAACGTTTCCACCTTATGAGAATTTGCCAATTTTTCAAATTTTTTTCTTGGGTTAGTTACTTTAGGACAATATTATCATGCATCTCTGAGTGAAGGGCAAGATGGTTCAGTTTGCTGATGATACCACCATACTATGGAGCCATAAAAATTCTGATTATATTAAGACTTGTATCCTTGAAGACCTTCAGATTTTATCAGGGTGGTGTGCTTCCAACAGGCTCGTGTTTAATGTAAGAAAAACGTCTATTATGGGGTTTAAGTGCGATGTTCAGGGTCTGATGTTTGACGAAAATTCCCTCTTGCAGAATAAAGAGTGCTGCAAGTTCCTAGGAATTACAATTGATGGTCGCCTTCGGTTTGAAGATCATATTTTACATTTAGCTGGGAAATTATCTTCTGGATGTTTTGCAGTAAGAATGGCAAAACAAGAGCTGGGAGGGGTGGTTGCACGTTCAGTGTACTTTTCACTTATTGAATCTCATATTCGGTATGGCTTGCCTTTTTGGGCTTTAACCAATAAGGGGCTACTTAACATTGTCTTTGTTATTCAAAAAAAAGCAGTTAGATACCTGTGTTCTGCTAAGTTAAGAGATTCTTGCAAACCCCTCTTCATTTCTGAAAAAATCCTTTTTTTTTTCACTCTTTATCTTAGAAACAGCTACTCTTATTCACAAAATTCCCAAACTACCCTCTGACACTGGCCATTTGCATACTCGTCGCATTTTTTTCATACTCGGCCATTTGCATACTCGGCATTTTTTTACTCGTCGTGTAAATGATGTTCCCTACCTATTCCTACGTCTTCCCTTACCAGAAACTCATTAATTTACATAAGTAAAAAAATTAACAATCATATTCCTCTATGTGTTAGACATATATTGGATGTTAAAGAATTTAAAGGAGAATTAAAGACGCTTTTATTGGCTAAGGCATATTACAGCCTAGATGACTTTTTTAATGATAGGTTTTAACCTTGGATATTTTGGAAAGTTTTTTTTTCCTTTTTTGTTCGCTAATTTTGTCAACAAAATTACCTTTATTTAGTAATTAATTGTTTTATTTAGTTATCTTTAATTTAAGTATGTTCAAAAAGTTTTGTCTTCTTGTGTTTAATTTTGTTCATCGGTTTGTCAATTTTTGAAATTGTATTTTTGTTTTGTTTTTTTAGCTTGTAGGATGCTTGTACACAAGATTATTCTTACGTAATATAGCACATTTTCTTTCTTTCTTTCTTTTTTTCTTTGATCTATTCAATTTATAACGATGTATCTTTTATGGCTATATATTACATAAGATTTTGATTTATCTTTAAAGCAAAAACCGAATTCAAATTTACCGCCAGATTGTAATGTCCGGATCCTATTTACTGAAGAGGATGGCCGCCTTAAACCTCAAAATATTAGTAATTGTTATAATAATAATAATAATAATAATAATAATAATAATAATAATAATAATAGTAATAATAGTAATAATAATAATAAGCCTTTATTTCCAACAGGCAACTTGCCCAATAACAGGAAACAGTTGCAAAACAATGAAAAATATAGTTTAAAAAAACACACACAAACAAACCTAAAAGAATGAAAAGAAAAGAAAAAAAGTAAAGTAAAGTCACAATCTCAAAAGTTAGCCAAAAAATTAAAACAAATAACTATTAATATGATATAAAAAAAC
Source organism: Anthonomus grandis grandis (assembly GCF_022605725.1). Classification (NCBI taxonomy): domain Eukaryota; kingdom Metazoa; phylum Arthropoda; class Insecta; order Coleoptera; family Curculionidae; genus Anthonomus; species Anthonomus grandis. The sequence continues at coordinate 33,129,755 of NC_065546.1, forward strand.
AATTATAAAAGTTTAACAAGATAATCACATATTCAACAAAATTAAATTAAATTAACTGCAATATACCTACTAACTATAACCTAAACACATGGGTCCTAATCCCAAGAGTAATGATCCACCAATATATCGATATCGCATGAACCGGAGAGAAATTTATATCGCACATGTGACAGATCCGATTAAATATAGCGCATATTTTATATAGTGGCGATTTCAACAGGATGTTAGTATGAGGCCTTGGCAGAAAGAATGTTAGGGGATGTCTAGCATTAAGCCTAGGCACCATGAAACGTACACCAGAAAGAAGTACAAGACTATCAATGAATCCATTCAGTAACCCATGCACGAATTTTACAGAGAAGATCATTCTTCTGAGATGTAATGGATGTAGATTGAAGCGTTCCAATAGTTGCCGATGATCAAACCCTCTTACCGGATATATGCCATCCTGCCTGAAGGCCAAAAACTTAGCAAATCTACGCTGAACAGATTCAAGGAGACCAACATGATTCTGATAGAGCGGATTCCATATAATGCAGCCAAACTCCAGTTTTGATCTCACAAAGCAACAGAAAAGCAGTCTTAATGTAGATTCCAAAGTAAAACTCAGATCAATCAAGATCAGTAATTTGCTTAGCTTTGCTTCGGTTTGCCTTTGCTTCGGGTTGCCTGTGCCACACCCGACGTTAAAAAGTTTCGATTTAAAGCCCTCATATTCAACATATTGAGATCTACCAATCAAAAATTATTTGATTAATTTCATTCAAGTAGAAATGAAATTAATCAAATAATCTCCCTGAAAAACCATACTGAGTTAATTTATGCAGCAAAATATAGTGATCTATCCGATCAAAGGCTTTTTGGAAGTCGGTATAAATAACATCGACTTGAGTATTAACATCAAGTGATTCACAGATGTGGCTAGACAGACAGGATAAGTTAGTAACACAAGATCGCCCGCTAAAAAATCCATGCTGGTCTACAGAGATGAGTTCTTTTGCGTGACTAAATAGCGACCGATTCAGGATAATTTCGAAAATTTTTGAGAAGTTACAGAGTAATGAGATTGGCCTGTAGTTCACGATTTGATCAGAGTCCCCAGTTTTTAAAATAGGTATTATTTTAGCAGTCTTCCAAATTTCAGGAATTTGTTCTGTTGACAGTATTAAGTTGAAAATGTAGGTCAGCGGATCAGCCAGGACACCAATGCAATCTTTAACCAAGAAGCTAGGTACACCGTCTACACCAGATGTTAATTTATTTTTGAGTTTTTTATTAGCCAAAATAATCTGGGAAGCATCAACGTTGGAAATGTCAAAGTGGGGCACATTATCAGACGTCGACGAATGGTTAATGAAATTTGATTGTATAAATGCCTCACCAAAGAACAGTGCAAAAGCATCAACTATGTCTTGTGGGTCTTTAACTACCACGTCATCAAGTAGCCTCATCATACCAGGAATCCTGGTGCCAGCCTTCTTAGAACCAATAAAATTCCAAAAGCTAGATGGGTCTAAAGAAATATTCATTTCGGTGTTTAATATATACAACTTATATTCATTTGTAGTTTAATAAGGCGTCTAAGAGAATGGAATTTATTTGGAAAGAATGGAGAATTGTACATTTTAAAGTCCTTGAAAGCCTTTTCTTTCCTTTAAATGTTCTTAATCAATTCTCGAGAATAATAATTTGGAAATCTTCTTTTACGTTGCTGCTTAAGAAGAATGTGTGCGGCAAATATGCCATTCAATATATCATATAGGGCTCCACATGCATCATTAACGTTAGAGAATAAATACACAGTAGACCAGTCAGTTTCAAGGATCGAGTCATAAAGGAGATGGAAGTTGGCCTTTCTAAAGTTAAAAGAATGAGATAAGTTTTTATTAAGCTGAAAATTATGAACACGTTGGCCTGAGACAGTAAAATCAATTTCCAGTGCAGGGTGATGCTAATCCTCCAAGACAAAAGGCACGTCACTACGCGAAACAGTACAGGTGAAGTTAGATAAAACAAGATCCAATAGTCTGTTATTATAGTTTAGGATGTGATTACACTGAACAAGATTAAAAGTGTTAGCAAAATTATTCACAGCAATAGACTTTTGACTAACATGATTACCTGTAGGTGAGTTAATAGAGAAATCAGACACGTTAATATCGCCCACTATTATTACATTATGGTTTAGCCTTGATATTAAAAGTGTAAACTGATCCAGAAATTGCTCGAAAATTACAGATGTGATAGATGGTGGGATGTACAAAACAGTCATGTAAAATATCTGTAACCTAATAGTAAATTTACAGCCAACAACATCGATAGAGGACGCCATATTTGCCGGTTGCAAAAATCAGACAAACTAATTTTTTCAGACACAATGTTTGTTTACCATTTTACCATACCAAAATTTATACCATAGCCCTTTTAAAGATATACAGGAGGTATATACGTGCTAATATTTGCAATATTAAATATTAAATTTTAACGCTTAAATAATAGATCAGATAGTTAAAATAAAATTCTTATAAAAAAAGTCTAGACTAGGTCCATTCTTGCCGTAAGCGATTCAAGTGATTGTGTCAAACCTCCAAAGACGACTTCGCAATGATCATTTGTAATGAGTGGAAATCCGATATAAATAAAATATCAGAGTGGCTGAACTATTTACAATTTTCACACGTTTTATTTCCTATTTTTGGATATTAAAGGCTTTACTGTTTAAGTGATATATGATCAAATTCTTTAGTTTATTCAACATTAGTCAGATGGCTTATAGATTATTAAATGTCATTTAAAAAAAAATATTGAGACCTAAAATCAACCTAAATGTTAAAGAAGTTATTCAAATTTCCCGCCAAATCCTAAAAATCCCAATTCAAATTTCGTGTCTAATAGTGACATTCCTGATGCTGAAGAACATGGACGCCTTAAATGTCAAAATATTAGTAATTTATAGAAAGTATTATTTCATGATTCTTAAATAAGTTCTGACCGTATCAAGGTTATGCACTATGCAGGGGTATATGTATATATGCGCGTATTTGGCAATATTAAAGCTCCGTTTATTCTTTAAGGGCAATAATATTACCAAATCAGATAATTTTTAAAATGATTTTTTAATGAAATTTTAGGTTTATGCCTGCCGTAAACGATGCCAAATAATTGCGTCAAACTTCCAAAGACGACTTCGTAGTCATCATTTGCAATGAATGGGACAGAGATAGAAACAAAATAACAAGGACGCCGAATAATTCATATCACACGTTTTATTTCCTATTTTTGGATATTAAAACCTTTATTGTTTAAGCTAATAGTGCTTAACTTCTTTAGTTTATACAATGTCACGCAGGTGGCGTATCGAGTAATCAAAAGCGACATTGGGCGAGCTTGATTCTTGAATGAATATAGCAGAATCCCTGAATCGCAGCTCAGCGCTGCACTCACATTGTGATAGTTCTCCCTAGTTTTCATATTTTTTATCAGTTCGAGTCGGCTAACTCCAGGATAGAAATATTCAAATTACGTATACAAAAGCGAACTATGAGCGAATTTGAACGAAATCAGCCCAATTAATTTTCTCTATTTTTGGAGATTTTTTTCTCGTGTAGATTTAGGACAACATTATCATTGTATTTCTTATTGCGATATATTTATTAACTAATTTACAATGTTTTTCTGTGGTAGTGTTAGGGAACGAGCGTTAGGTACCTTAGACACTCATAAAACCTTGTCAAAGCTATCAGAAAATATCGCAAAATGTCAAAATTTCTAAAGTCTCTGCAAAAAACCTATCAGAAACTCCTAAACGAAAGATCCGTCCTTGTAAATAGTATCCAGACTGGGGTTTTAATGTCCACAGGTGACCTCCTATGTCAAACGGCCATAGAAAAAAAACCGTGGAAAGCCGTCCAACTAAGGCGAACCCTGGAGTTTAGCTTTTTGGGAGTCACCTTAGTGGTAAAGCAACTTTTGGGGTACAAAGAGAACTGCAAAACTACCATTTAGGGCTCTTTTAGGGCCCCGCGGTGTCTTTATGGTTTAAACTATTAGCCCAACAGTTCGGACACGGTTCCGAAGCGGGTACCGTCCTTAAGAAGATGGCATGCGATCAGCTGATATTCGCTCCAGGATTTCTGCCGGTTTTCCTCATCAGCGTGGGACTGCTACACGGGGATAATCGGGAGCAGCTGAAACTGAAGCTACGCAAAGAGTACGGGAAGATCATCAGGACCAACTGGAAAATCTGGCCGACGGTACAATTGTTGAACTTTTATCTAATGCCGTTGAGATATCAGGTGCTTTTTGTGCAAATTGTCGCACTTTTTTGGAATATATACCTCAGCAGTGTAACGCAGAACGAGAGTAAAGATGGGATGTGAACATGAATATTTTAAGGATATTTTTTATTTAATGCAAATTGCAAAGCGATTTACTGTATGTAGTATGCACTAGAGGCATGAAATATGTTTTAATAATAATCCTAATTTAAATTTCTTTCACCGGGCACTGGAATAAATAAAATTATATTTTTAGAATAATTCAGGGAGGGTGAAAAATTGCTTTTACTGTCTAGAAAGAATAAAACAGTTATCTGGAATTTGAAGTTACTTTTCGCACTTTTTTTGAGATTTCAGATCATTTTGTTATTTCTTCTATGCAATGTACTTAGACAAATATAAATGAAATATCCGTCAATATAAAATCCTACCTTGAACGCTCTCCAGAACCAAAACGACCGCAACCAAAATGGCCGGCCAGCACCTCGGCTGCAACATCTTCAAAAAATATCCAAAAAAACCCAAAAAAATAATTAAAAAAATCCTCAAAAAATCTTAAAAATCTGGCACAAGTTCACTGTTTAACCGACCGCGCACATCCCTAAGCCTATTCCTCGAAATTATCCAGGTCGATACTGGACCGGTTCCAGTATCGATACACCAGGGATGACTATCGATATTTTACAATCCTTTCACGCACGTATCGAAAGTGTGTCACGTCGTACTGCTTTTAGCGTAAACTATGTGTGGCAGTACTGAACGTTAAGACCCGACTGAAGAAAATGTCTTGGCGAAGAATTGTTAACGAGCAAACAGTCACCTGTTTGGCATAGCCAGGAGGTAGAAAGCTGGTCTTTGGCGAGAGGAGGTGATCGCATATTATAATACCTGTATGTGTGTGTTTCTTTGATTCAAGATTCTGGGTGGAGGATCCGTAGCAAAAATTGTGCTGTCTTTGATTTATAGCGATGAGTCGACGGGCCTTTTTACTTTCGTATGCGAGGGGAGCCTCTCCTTGATGTATTTGACCGGGTCTCTGGGTCAATAAGTGTGCGAATTGTCGGTTTTCTTTTGTTTATATGGAGGCCAAGAATTTTTAAGTTAGAGCTTGGACCTAGCAGAAAAAGAATTACTTACAAGGTGCCTCGATGAGAAGTTTGTATAGAGGCCCAAAATCCCTATATAACTCGGCAACCAACAGGGTTAGATTTTTGAAAACTTACATATGTATTACTTGGTTTGATTAAGACACCTATTTAAGCATTTAAAAAAAAAAAATTCTTTAGAAAACTAAATTATATATAATTCGTCCCCTCCTAGAACCCCAAGTGGACTTTAATACTGACATAAAGCAACAATTATGGGCCATAATAATAGAACCATTTAAAGCTAATCAACAATTAATTAACTCTTATGATCTCCATTTGGCGGCGACGCATCAACTTTCGATACCTGATTGGAATGTCCTCTTGTAACAATCGCGAATAATCGCAAAAAATGTGTCATTATGTTAAATTATTAATTTAAAAAAAATCGTGAAAGTTGAGTGTCTAACGTCGTGGTTATACGTCCGTTTTCGGATTGTTTAATAATAATAATAATAATAATAATAATAATAATAATAATAATGACGTTTATTAATCCACATATACATATATTTACAAAGCTGTAAAAGAAACATTGTAACAATAAATGACAGACAAAATGCGGATTAAAAGGCATAATTTCAGCTTCTCTATAAACTAGGATAATTTATCCCAAAAGAAAATAAATAAATAGTGCACAAAAATCGAGGAAACACATTTAAAACATTTTTACTAATAAAATGAAAATTTTATTTATGTAAAACGAAAATTCAAAATTTATATTTTTAAATGCATTGCTCTATTTTTAAATAATATTGTGGAGCTTGGATTTCATGCATTTTCGGAAGCCGTTTGTCGTTAGGGAATGACCCGTAATATATTTATTTACTTCAGATGCAATATTATAAGAAAATTATCGTTTAAAAATTTCTTTTCGAAGTCGTGGAATGTCTAAACGCCGTCTATTTCTAACATTTGCCTGTTGATGAGTATCAGCTCTAAATAGCACCCTATCCAAAAGATATTGTGGGCACCTCATCTTAAGAATATTGTAGCAAAATACCACATGTAACTCTCTCCTCGATGACATACTTATTAAGCCACTCAAGATCTTTCAAACTGTGCAACACTCCATACGGCCTGCGAATACCAAAAATAAACCTTATACATGCATTTTACAACTTTTGTATACGTTTTTTATCTCTGTTGTCTAAACAAGGGCCATACACAGTATCATAAAAGTAAAAATGAGAAAGAATGAGAGAGTCGCACAACATTCGCTTAGCATCCACATTTAACTCATGCCGCTGCGGATATAAAGTTTTCAACATTGAATAGGCTCTCTAAAATTTTGATGTCACATGATATGATAATCTTAATCTTACATCAATGTACAAACCAAGATTTTTGCAAATATCTTCAAATACGATAGGCTCGTTATTAATTTGTATCTTTAAATTTTCCAATAGGTGCCACCTTCAATTTTGTTTGGTAAACAACATCGCAACAGATTTCTTAGGGTTTAACTGTAAGCCATGTTTTACAGATAAATTATATAGACTTGACGAGTCAAAAGACAACATCAACTGAGTATCATCAGCATAACTATGATGTTTAGTATACTTTAAATATTTAAACAAAACGCACGTTAAAATCAAAAAAAGAAGAGGACCAAGAACACTCCCCTGAGAAACTCCCATAACTACAGCCATGTCTTCCGAAAAATTGTCATTTAAACAAACTCTTTGCTTTCGATGTGTGATAAAGCTTTCCACGAGTTTCATTGCAGCATAAGAAAATCCTACAAAGCCAAGTATCGACTATAAAAGCTCGTGGTTAAGTATATCGAAAGCTTTGCTATAATCTAGCATCACTAGTACAACGGATTCGTTTTCATCTAAAGATCGAATAATATGATCCGTCACATCGCATAGAGCGGTCGCACTGCTATGATTAGAACGGAATCCAGACTGCTTCAAAGGAAGGATAGAATTGCTGTTTCAAAAAAAACGTAATTTGGTGCTTAACACATTTCTCTAGTTTTTATTCTTCTCACATACCTTCGATAATATAGGCAGAATCGAAATTGAAAGTAAGTCGCTAAATTATATTGGATTTTTTACTTTGGGCAATAGAAGTCTATTAGCTAGTTTCCAACTGGTCGGAAATATATTTGATGCTATACATGAATTTATTAAATGAGTAATATGTGGTATTATAAATGGACAACAGAGCAATATAAGCTCCAAGTTTAAATTATCACGACCAATTGCTTTTGACTTAAGTTTTCCTAAAATTTTTATGACGGTATTTTGTGACTGAACATTAAACATAAATGAATTATGCGTTAGACTATTATATTAGTACGGTAATAATTAAGAAGCCCTGTATTGATGTTAAGTGGCTTGACAGAAATATTAGAAACATGTGAATTTGCGTCATTCATGTTTTTTGATAAATTCTCAGGTAATGTAGAGTTTTTGGACTTACAAAATTTCTATTTTTCTCATTAAATTCCACTTTTCCTTAGTATTACTATACAGGGTGTTTCAGAACTATTAATTAACTTTAAAACAATTTTTAAACATTTATTGCTAATGGAAAACTTTACCAATCAAGAATTGGCGGATATGCATTTGCCATACGGAGCAACAAACTGCAATGCACGAGCAGCATCGCGGTTGTATCATGAACGTTATCCCGAACGACAGCATCCTGGATACAAAAAGTTTATTGCGATTCATCGGCGGCTCGCTGAGACAGGCATGTTTAAGACCAAGATGCATGATACTGGTATTGCTCGAACCGTAAGAACGGTCGAATTTGAAGAAGAGGTGCTTCAGCGAGTTGCCAATGAACCATCAAATAGCACACGTGACGTCGCTAAAAATATGAATACGAGTAACGCTTCTGCCTGGCGGGTACTACACGAGCAACAACTCCATCCTTACCACTTCCAGAAAGTTCAAGGTATGGCTGCAGCCGATTATCATCCTAGAGTTGAATTTTGTCGATGGCTTCTGGAACACATCATTGCACAACCAAATTTTTTACGATATGTTTTGTGGACCGATGAAGCCTCTTTCACAAGAGACGGTATTTTTAATAGTAGAAAAAGCCATGTTTGGGATGAAGAAAATCAAATTTTCCAAGAAAACATCAGAATCGTTGGTCTGTCAATGTATGGGCAGGCATTGTTGATGATTATTTAATAGGGCCATACCTTCTGCCGGAACGGTTAACAGGATCTATTTATCTGCGTTTCTTGGAGGAAGTTCTCCCAGAACTCCTTGAAAATGTTCCACTAAACGTTGAATGCAAATTGTGGCAGCAACAAAAGTGGTTTTAGCATGATGGAGCGCCGGCTCACTTTGTTGTACAAGTACGCGAGTATTTGGCTCAGCGGTTTGGGCACCGTTGGATTGCCAGAGATGGAGCAGTTTCTTGGCCTCCTAGGTCACCCGATTTAACGTCGCTCGATTTTTTCTTGTGGGGACATGTAAAGTCTTTAGTCTACGAAACTCCAGTAGAATCAGAGCTAGTTTTAATTGGACGAATAACAGCAGCATTTGAAATCATTCAAAACGAGAATCAAATTTAGTCCGCCGAAATCATGTGCGGCGTTTAAATCGGTGTATTGAGGTTGGAGGAAGACATTTTGAACAATTGTTGTGAGGGTATATAGGGTGTCTCCTTTTTCATAGGGACAGTATTGCTATCTCCTATACTATAAAAGATACGAGGGCGGTTAAATTAGAAAAAAGTTGCGGCATTTTATTCTGATTAAAAAAGTGTATTTAGATTTTTTATGCGACGTTTCGTTTTTAAGATATCATCATCAACTTTTTTTTTTTAAATACGGACCTGGATTTTTTATTTTATATTTAAAAAGAATTTTTGTTTTCCTTTTCAACAATGTATAACTTAAATGTCTGTTTCAACGTTTCGGTATAAAAATAGCAGTTTTCAAGCTTTTTTCTTTAATACGGACCTAATTAGTATTTACAAAATAAAATACGGCAGATTTGGGTTGAGTTGGGTTAGCTGCTAATATTATGCACTAACATCAATTGCGGCTGATATTTTTTTATGTGGTTAGGAAAAAAATTACGATATGTGATTTTTTCGATATTAATATTCGATAACGAAAATCTATTTTCAAAGCTGCATGGAGAGCCACCTTTAATGAAAATGGAACCATGCTTGCCGAATGTTTCAAACTTTATAACAATGTCAGATTTATTACGGCTGTGACTTATTTAGGTAGGCCATGAAAACAAAAATATGTCGTAGCTACGACAATTATTATTATTAATTACAACAAAATTATTAAAATATTACTTTGATATTTTAACGTTTTGCCGTAAGTTAGTTTCTTAAATTAGTTTAGAAGCTTTGGTTGTTTCCTTAGCAATTTTCTAGTTCAATATTAACAAAATAAATACAAGTTGTAAAGAGGTACGGTATAGTGATAGTGAAAAAAAGGACATGTACGATGTTTTTATAAGATGTTATCGAAAGGTTGATGATGCAGTAAGGGAGTATGCTAGATTATATCCAAACAGAACTGCTCCAGCGCGATAAACTTTTTATTTGGTTTCAAGAAACCTCACCGAATTTGGATGTGTATCAAAAAAACGCGGAAAATACCGTGCCAAGAATACACAATGTTTTAGCTCAAATTCATCTTTATCCGGAGTCTTCATTAAGAATTATAGATTCTGAATGTGGATACATCCTTCAGTGGTCGGAAAAATTTTAAAGAAACATAGGTATCATGACTACAAGTTCCAACCGGTTCAGAAACTGCATCTAGGTGATTCAGAACGCAGACTTGTTTTCTGCCGTTGGTACTAAGAGATGTTAAATGCAGACCTGATGTTCTCTACGACCATTTTATGGACCGACGAAACTACATTCACTAATAGTGGCATGTTTAACCGAAAAAATAAGCATTTCTATGCGCAAAACAACCCACATTTAGTATTAATATGTTAATGTTTATGATTTAGTCTTAATATGTGGTGCGGAATCATCGGTAATAGGCTAATAGGTCCCAAAATTATTGATGGAATTTTAAATGGTGAAAGGTACGTTAACCTATTGACGGAAGTTATGGATAAAATTCCATTGGAAACATTAAGAAGTATTCGGTGGTTTATGCAGGATGGCTGTGCCGCTCACAATTCCGCTCTTGTTTTCTCGACACAAATTTCCCTAATTGCTGGGTAGGAACAAACGGTCCTGTAAGGTGGCCTCCTCGTTCCCCATGCCTTAATCCTCTGATTTACTTCTTATGGGGATTTTTAAAAAATAAAGTCAATAACAGTGAAATAAATAATATGGAGGTGTTAACACATCGGGTCACTGCTGCATTTAGAGATTTAAAGCCCGAATACTTAACTCGCTCAATAGAGAATTTAGAATTAAGGACCGTAAAATGCATTGAACATAATGGGGGTCACTTAATGGGGGAACATAATGGGGGTCATACACAATTTTTTGTAAATAGTGTAAATGTTATTTGTAAAAAACTGCTTAATTTCTTCTCAGAACTAAAAAACTGCTTTATAAGCAAGAAAAACAGCAACTTTTCTTGCCTGTATGCAGCTGTATTGCCTGTAAATGTATGTAAAGAGAATGTTGTTTCTTTAGTTAAATCGTATTGTTTTGTTATTTTTTTGGTTAATACACGTTTGTCATTTGTTTGTAAAGTAAATAAAATATTTCTTATTAAAAGTGTAAAATTCTATTTTATTTACACATTTAATGTTCCCCTTCTAAATCTAAAGCAAGTACTCGTAAATTAAAAGAACCATTCCAAATTTTCGAATTTCTTTTTCTTACCCACAAAAAAAAGGGCACTGTAGTTTGAAAATTTTATGTTTGATATTGAAGATAAATAGGTAAATATGCATTCAAAAGGTATTTTAATTTTGTAAATACTAATCAGGTCCGTATTAAAGAAAAACGCTTGAAAACTGCTATTTTTATACCGAAACGTCGAGACAGACATTTATGTTATACATTGTTGAAAAGGAAAATAAAAATTCTTTTTTAATATAAAATAAAAAATCCAGGTCCGGATTTTAAAAAAAAAGTTGATGATGATATCTAAAAAATGAAACGTCGCATAAAAAATCTAAATACACTTTTTTAATCAGAATAAAATGCCGCAACTTTTTTCTAATTTAACCGCCCTCGTATCTTTTATAGTATAGGAGATAGCAATACTGTCCCTATGAGAAAGGAGACCCTGTATACAAAGGTAAAAATAAATGCATCAGATCCCATTTAGGTAAAATTAATATTTTTTAGGTTATAATTAATATTTTTTCTAAATTTAAACGCTTCTTAGGGCCGTAGTGGCGTAGTGACACATTTCCGGACATGGGTTCCTATACTCAAATGGATTCTACTGTTGCACTGAACAACCCCTAGAAGTTTGATCCCATAGTTCTGAAACACCCTTTTAGTTCATGGTTAAAAAAAAGCCTTTTTTTCAGCACGAATAGCAGAAGTAGTATAATTTCTAAGTTGTTTGTAATACGACCAGTGATTATTATTTTTTATCTGTCGAAACCTATTTAAAGCTTTATTTCGTAGTTAGACTGAATATTCTCAGTTATCCACGGTGCATAGGGTTTCTTTTTACTTTTGATGGTTCTTGTTGGTGCATGACGGTTAAGAAGCAGTTTGTCTGTAAAGAATTTTACCTTTTCGTGAATATTGCTGGATTCATAAAAAATATTCCAATTAATACTCCGCAAATCAAATTGTAATTCATCTTTATCAATGTTTCGGATGTTACGTTAAGTAAACCTATAGGTGGGAGGTTTAACCATTTTTTCAAAATGCAAACTACAATATATTAAGAAGTGGTCCGAAACATAAGGGTCTCTAGTCCCTACCTGTGAATAATCCCTGTGACATTATCGCCGTTGTAAAAAATCAGGTCTATTAATGTCGAGCTATTTGCATTTATTCGCGTAGGTTCGGTAACGAGTTGTGACAGATTAAAACTCTCCGTAACATCAATTAGTGCAGAGCATAACCTACCAGTTGGATTATTCATATTTATATTGAAATCCCCAAAGCACACTAGGTTATCAAAAGATGAATGCAAATCCAATAAAATATCCTCAAAACGGGACAAAAAATGCTCTGCGTTTCCTTGCGGTGAACGGTAAATACTACCTATAATTAGCGAAGTATCAGCCGAGAGAGCGACTTTAACCCATATATGAGGGGTCTAGTTCCAAAGTGAGCATCTCCTATAATATAATAAAATCAAACCAAACAAACTCCAGATAAAATAGTTAAAACAAAACGTTCAATCTCCAAGGCATTATAAATACAAAACATATTAGTTAATTTGCAAAGTGTACAAAATCCATTTCGCGCCATTTACATCGATTCTTGACAGGTTACATCCTGAAATAATTTACTTTTTTTTATTTTTGTTGTCATTACTCTGATGTTCGTTATAAACATCTTATGTAGATTCTATTGCATATTGTTTTTTGTGTAGATATAGTCCACACTTTCTTCCGATTTACCTAACATGTGGCCATAAAACTGGTGCATTTCAGTGCAGTTTACTTACAATGATGGAAATCAAAAAATTTCATGCAAGGTTTTACCATGTAAAAGAAAAAAAATTTCAAGATAATTTTATTTTAAAGTATTGTAAAACAGTGCCGATAAAAAGAAGAAGACCAAAAAATTTGAAACACAAAGAAAAGCTTTTTCAAACTAATTTTTTCGTTATTAGTCAACAAAAAAGATTAGTTCCTGTATGTAAAAAGGCATTTATGGGCACAAGAAGAAGGATCGATGCTGTAACCAAAAATTTTTTTAACTCGTCTATGCCGGCAAGAGAAAATCGAGGGGCTGATAGGAAGTTAGCAATATATCAGTTTAAACGAGAATCAGTAATAAAATTTATAAATAAATTTAAAGCCACGGAAGCTCATTACTGTAGGGGACAGACTGAGAGATTGTATCTTGATTCATCACTAAGCATTAAAAAAATGTGGACCATGTATCAGAATGACAACAAGAATCAACCAGTAAAGCAAAGTTATTTTAGAAAAAAAATTAACAGTCAATATAATTTGGGTTTTGGTAGTCCTCGTACTGACGTATGTTCTACATGTCTACAACTAACTGAAAAAATTAAAAGTTGTTCCGATGAAGCCACAAAAGTTAATTATATGATCGAGAAAAGAGTACATACATTAAAGACTCAGACTTTCTTTAATTTTTTGCGAGAAGCGAAGGAAGAAGTTGAAATTTTTTCATTTCACTGCGAAAAGAACCAAGCGCTGCCGAAATTACCTGACCAACAAGCATACTATTCAAGACAGCATTATATCTACAATTTTACAGTAGTGACAGGAACTTCTAAATCTAAATTAAATCCCTCAACTGTCACAAGTTTTTGTTGGACTGAAAATGAATATGGTAAAGGGTCCAATGAGATTGCTTCTTGCATTTTTCATCTGCTGAATGTATCTGATTTTGCAAACATTCACACTATTCGATTAATGTGTGATGGATGTGGAGGGCAGAATAAAAATACAACCCTAATTTCAATGCTCAGTTACTGGCTATCAAAGCAAAATCCAGTTACCAAGATTGAAGTAATCTTTCCAATTAGAGGTCATTAATTTAATGCCACCAGATCGAGTATTTGGACATATTGAAAAAGAAATTCGGAAAAAAGAAATTATATTAGAGCCAGAAGAATATCTAAACATTTTTTCACGCTATAGAATAATTTTAAAGGTTTTTTTTATGATAAACACAAGCACAATAGGAAAGTCCTATGTCACTCTTGGAGTGGTGCTTGCGCGAAGATATTTGTGGGCATTTATCTTGAATCGCTGCAGGTTGTATGCGTCGGGAAATATGTGAGGTGGAAGCCCGTTCCACAAAGAAGATGTTCTCCAGATGAATGAGTCCCGATACAGCGACGTCCTTGGGGTAGGCAGGTGGACTCGATGTTGACTCGATGTTGTTTGAGCCGCAACTGCTAGACGCGTCCTTCTTGCCGGAGCAGCCCTGGGTGGAATCAGGCCTGCCAGCTCAGAGGAGCACTTCCCGAGATAATAACGGTAGAATAAACAGAGATCAGCCACCTTTCTCCTGTGCTACAGACTATCCAGACTCTTTGTCAGTTCTGGTTTGTCGATAAGACGAATAGCTCTCTTCTGTAAAGAATTTAGCAGCTTTAAACTATGCTTGGGTGCAGAGCTCCAGACATGCGAGCAATACTCGAGGGAAGGGCGTATTTGAGCCTTATAAAGCGTCAGTAGCTGTTCTGGTGTATATAGTTTTTTCGTTTTGAAAAGCACTCCGAGTTTTTTGGAAACTGCCCTGGCGATCTCGGTAACGTGGTCATGCCAGGACACACTGTTGGTGACTTCGACCCTAGAAGATGTAAAAATGATTTCATTGGCAATGTTTTCCCTGCCATAACCAGCTCCGGGCCACCAAGGTTAGTCTTCATTGTAAATACTGCAGCCTGCGTTTTTTTAGCGTTAAAGTTGACCAGATTGTTACCGCCCCACTCCAAGATTGCTCTAATATCGTTGTTGGTTGAAGCTACTTGTTGCTGCCTAAGATTCTGAGAACTTGCGGCTGTCGTTGGTTTGGCGGTTTTAAATGTGGAAATAAGTGTGCTATCGTCCGCAAAGCTGTAGATTGGATTGACAGTGGTTCCTAGCAAATCGTTGATATATATCAAGAAAAGGATGGGGGATAGAATGCATCCTTAAGGGACTCCAGCGTTAATGTTAAATTTGTCAGAGAGGTGTCCATCGATGGCTACTTGGATTGTTCGTTGTTCAAGAAAACTTTTGATCCAATTCAATAATGAGTTTTGTATGCCGATTAAGGAGAGCTTGGTTAGTAGTCCCTCATGCCACACTCTATCAAATGCCTTGGAAATGTCAAGAGCGACTGAGCGGGACTCGCCGTGCTTCTCCATGGCCTCCGTCCACAAGTGTATGACGTAAGCCGGTGGATCTAAGCTTTCGGAAGCCGTATTGATGATCGCTGATTAGTCCAGATGATTCCAGATATCTTAACAGTTGTTGGTTGACTGCTTTCTCCATAATCTTCGATATTACTGGAATCGGGCAATCGGGCGGTAATTGGAGAGCATCGTCTTCTTACCCTTTTTGGGTACAGCTTGCACTCGAGCAGTTTTCCGGCTTGTTGGAAATGAGACCTGCTTATACGATGCCGTAAACAGTCTACATAAGGGAGGAGTCAATTCGTCTGCACAACGTTTTAGTACTAGGGCTGGAATTCCATCGGGTCCAGAAGTTTTGTTGGTGTCTACGCTTTTAAGAATTTTATTTATAATTCGTTGGGGAAACGAAATTTCTCCCATCGATGAATTCACCCTTGGCAAATATGGCGGTGTTTTGCCTTGCGAGTGCAGAGTAGAATTGGACGCGAAGAGTTTACTCAGTAAGTTGACTTTTTCCCTTGCTGTTACCGCGATAGAACCATCATCTGCTGTTAGGGGTGGCAAGGCCGACTTAGTAAATCCTTGACTAACGGCTTTCGATACCGACCAAAAAGATCTTGTTCCATTTGGGCAGTTTAGCAATTTGTTTTTGATCCTGTTGTTGTGACTCTCTTTGCATTCATCAATAATTCGCTTGCAGCTATTTCTGGAGGTTAAAAAGTTCCTCCGATTTTCGGTGGAAGGATGTTGACGCCATTTGCGATATGCTGCGTTTTTAGTGTTTACTGCCTTTTTGCAATTCAGGTTGAACCATTGCTTGTTGTTTAATCCGCATTTAGTAGAAAAAGGGATATAAGCTTCCATTCCTGCCAAGATCGTCTCTGTAATTTGGTTTGCACATTCTGAGATGTTATTGGTTCTAAAGCAGGTTGGTACAGATGTTGAAATAAGAGATTGGAAAAATGATGTAAGCAAATTCATAAAACCACCAGGACAATGGCATTTTGCTTTTAGTAAAATGAAAAGGATAATGATCTCGAGAACAACAAAGGGAGAAGTTGTAGTCCAAGGAGAAAATGCATATAGAAGCGATGTTGGGATAGGAAAACCTATTACGAAGAACACCTATTACGAGACAAAATAAAAGTTTGATATTAATGGATCCCACCATAATTTCTAAGAAAAATACCGCAAATGAAAATAAAAAAAAGATGTTAATAATTTATTGATATCACATTTTGGCGAAAATTGGAAAAATAAATCAAAGCTAAATTTTTATAAACTTGTACTTGATGGTGAAACTGAAGAAGTGAATAGCGAAGACAGATTATACGAAGCAGTCGAAGACGAGTTCACTCTAACAGTTTAAAATTTAAGTATCTCAAATTTCACCTGTTCAAAAAAGAAGTTGTTATATTTTTTGAAAATTAATTTCATCGTATATGTAGAACTTCATTTTTCAGATAGGTTTTACACTTTTTGAAATAAAAGTTATATTTTATAAACTCAGAATTTTATTTCATACCGTACAATCTCCATAAGATTTATTATCAAAAGATACAATCTCCAGTACCAACTTTCAAAATGTACTTTATCCAAATATTTTTTGATAATATTTCTATAAATAAGTTTATTTGTTTAAATTAAAAAGTATACATAACTTTTCCACTATCAACTCTATACATCACAATATTCCAATAATTAAAAAATATCTTTAAGACAAAATGAGAGGTTTTTCTTTATTCCTGAAAAATTAATAAACATGGAGACTGAACACTTTGAAATTAGACCCCTTATATGTTCAATATAGCTTATACATTCTTGTGTAATTATTTCAAATGTAATTTTTTTTTCAAATAAATACCAACTCCGCCTCCTCGACTATCTCTATCCTGGCGCACAAAGCTATATTCAGGCATAATGACCGATAATGAATCAATATCTGGCTGCAGCCAAGTCTCAGATACTCCCACGATATCATAATTGAACTCAGTTACATGATCTTTACAGTTGTTAAAAGAGTTAAGTATGGACCTTACGTTAATATTGGCTAACGACAGGTTCATGTTCTTTCTATATTCTTAAATAACTTATATAAACACAAAAAAAAAGAATTATTAAATGTACAATCGTACACGTCTACCACCCTAAAGACATTCTACAAATTATTAAAAATAACTATTGTAAAATGCAATTAAAAAAAAAGAAGCAAATTTATAAAAGCAGCACTAGCTTAAATATTCTACTGTCTAATCCTTAATTGAACAACAAATAGTTCTTCATAATAAATAGGAACCTAATATTTAGGCGATAAAATTTATTAACTATATGCTAAAGAATGTCTGTGATTCTGTGATAAAATACATGCTGATATCAGCTATTTAACTGTTTGCATCTTGTAACTGAGCGGACATTTAAAAAACATATATTCAAATAATTAATATTGCAAAATTCGCTTCACTAATGCTCGCTATTTCAGACAGATGCAATTTGGTTGCCTATAGTTAAATTATTGGCGGTTAGCGTAATATTTGTATTATAACATATAATCATACAATAAAACCCTTACAATGTGCTAAAATTAGCTTTTTAATCAATAGCTTATAATCCGTTTCCGAATTTATGTCCCATTTTCCAGGATCCAGTAACAGCTTGTTGCTCCAATCCCAAACCAAACATATCGGACCCTCCATTTAACTCCAATTTCCCCTTATACGCCTGCATCAACATTTAATTATTAGCAAATTTTTAATCGACTCATGACTTCGATCGATTCTTAAAATAAAATTTGCAATAGACATCTTATAACCCTCATAATGCCATACATAAAATAATGTAAACACTAAACGGTTTGGAAAAATTATTGGGAAGCTTTTTAAAGATTTTCATGAGCTATATAATGAAAATTTCGGCCGACGCACAGTGGACCGAACAACAGATTTAGTAAGTCAGAAAAGTTTTTCGTCTTTACCATTGAAGGGCATTCGGATTTAATTCAATGATCGAGAACTTTTAATTGCCCTCTGGTACGTTATTCATGGCGGCCATCTTGGGTCGCCTTATCAAATCACGTAGCATATAACTGTCACGTGACCATGTGTCCTATAAACAACAAATAGCACCGGATTTGTCTATTACAAGGGTGACTCAAAACGTACTTTTTGTGTTTCAATTTAATAAAAATAGATTTTTGTTCCAAATGGCTATAAATATTTCAATATCTACTAATATTTATCTTAATAATCCTACAACCCTTATTTCTTTACATAAAATATTGGAAATGCTAGCTAAAGCAAATAATGCGGCCCATATAATAAGCGGAATGCAGCTTTAATTCAAGAATTAAGAAATAGTACGTCATTTGCGGCGGCCATCTTAGATCGACTTGCTAAACAAGGTAAAATATAATTGTCACCATACAATGAGTGGCTATTGATTTGTTTACTACGAGGGTGACTAAAAAGGTTCTAAGATGAAATCGAAAAGTCTCTTGAGATGCGACTTTTATATAAGGGATTTTTGGAATATTAGCTTCTTTTGACGAGTTCCACATAGTGTCAAAATTAAATTACTCAACTTTAAAAACGCTCTGTGTCATGGCAGAATTTTTTTAAGAATTGAGGAGCGGTTACCGAGGCCCCTAGTACGTTATTTCATGGCGGCCATCTTTGGTCGCCTTGTCAAATCACGTAGCACATAAATATCACGTGACATGCGCCATCTGGCCATGCGTTTCTTTATTACACTCAAAACGTACCATAAACCGGGGTTACTTTGTCACCTTTGGAACACACTTTTACTTGTAACTCCGGTATCCTTCGGAATTTGGGTGGCCAAAAATTATGAGTATACCGACGAAATCATCCTCTACAACTACAACTATGCTAATTTTTTTTATAAAAAGCGATTTAGCTAAAAAAATATATATTGATGGTGACAAAGTAACCCCGTGGTTGGGGCTACTTTGTCACAAAGTTTTATTAACTTTTAAAACACCTTAAACGACGTTATACTGACAAAGAAACCCCAGATATGGGGCTAAAATATATTGGCGTATGTCATATAGGTAGGTACCTAATTTTTTTTTAACATCCAAATGGTGAAAAACACGAAAAATAAACAACTTGCTTATACAAAAGTTGAAAAATATTTATTTCTAGTAAACAAACCAGAAAACAAAACAAGAAAATAGAAAACAAACTTATACATACATTTTGGTATCGGTAGGTAGTAGGCAATTAATGCCTAAATAAACAGGAACTTTGACACACAACCTTAATGCTGTAGTAAACATACAAAAATATTCAACTTAACATAAACTCAACAAAACAAAAAGTGAAAACTTCACTGAGGTTAATCAATACGGCACTAAACGTTAAAGCGCTAGACTTTAGTTAGGCACATATTCGTCTTCTTCGTTTGTATGATAGGGATCTTCATCCGAACTATCTTCACATCTATCACAAATGAAATAGGGATCCCTACTATAATTATTACAGATGCCACAAATCCATTTTTGGCATTTGCAGCATTTTATCCATTCAACTCGATATTTGTAGTTTTCCCACAAACACTTACAGATGCCACATTTATTTGAAACATCTATTTTTCGTGTCGATTTTCATAATGGGAGAGTTTTTTCTTTAATCTTAACACCCAACTTTGATTTATTTGTTGCGCTCTTCGAATTTCCTTTAGAGGTGGATGGTTCTGCATCATCATCGACAATATTCATGGCGCTCTCGCCTACTTCTGAGGATGTGATGGACGAAACATTTTGCCCTGGTTCTATTTTTTTCCTCGTTTTCTTTTCTTCTCGGGATTTTGAACTCCCCTATGTTCTTTTAACAACTCAACTAAACTTTCGTCTAATGTTCTCCCAATTTCTTTTTCCTGAACAGCAGTATCGGGAAGTTTTCGTAGAACCTCTTGCGCATTACATGGATATAAGCCGGTGGTGCGAAATCCTGATATTAAATTTTGCGACACTATGTCACTAATGGCCACCCAAAGTCTGTTCAGTAAAATGGGAAATTGTTCTTTTGGAATTGACCCAGGATATCGACTTTCTCTTCGCCAGCTTTCGAGAATATTACGCCATCTCTTCTTCATATGTCCGAATACCGCCACATCTAATGGTTGCATTAGATGTGTGGCCATTGGGAGGAAACGGGCTCATATATATATCATGTTCTTGTGCTGCCTGTACGACACTTAAAGCAAAATGGCTGGCCAAGTTGTCTCCTACGAGGATCACTCTTTTTCCAGGTTCTCTTGTTCTTAGGACATGTGAAAGTGAAATTTCCTTAAACCATATCTCGAATAAGTTGGCGTGAAACCAGCTACTTGGACTATTTTTGTAAACTGTTCCTGGTGGGCCGCCTTTACACCAGTTTTCATAAATATTATTGGCTTTATATACCACCATGGGCGGCAACAAGACTCCACTGGCGCTACCGCAGAGCATTATGTTAATGGCTGTCCTGGAATGATTTTGAACACGTTCAACCCTTTTCGAGTTTCGTGGAACAATGACTTTTCTAGCACCGGGGTCATCAGTGACGTTTGTTTCGTCATAGTTATAATATATATGATCCCCACTAGAGTCTAATAATGCAGGAGTAATATTCGCAAAAAGCTTCAAAACATCCTCTTGGTCCACTGAGGATCGGGATCTTTTGATATTCGAGGCTATTCGAACAGATAAATTGTTTCGTTTGATGAAAGCACTAACCATATCATCCCCAGGGGTGTTGTCTTTTAATACAGGTATAACAATACCCTTTTTGTCAAGGTATTTTTTAATAACAGCCTTTATATCTGCCTTTGTTAGTGAAAATCCCCATTCTGCCACGACTTCCAAGGATCTTGATATTAACCCTTCTTCTTCCTTACTGAGGACTGTCGGATGTCCAACAGACTTTGGGTGCCTTCCAAGGCATTTATAGACTAGAGTCATGCCTTAGAACATTGAAAGGCCTTTCAATGTTCTAAGAGTCATGCGTGGGATCCTATAGGTTTGGGCCGCTAGTTTTTTGCTCATACCACTTCGAACGGCCTCCGCTGCTTTTTCTAAATTTTCTTCGCTATAGTTGGTATATGGCCGGCTGCCAGGGGTTTTTTCGTAGGTCCTCATGGTTTAATTAGTTACTTGGATCTGTAACAAAAGAACTATCATTATATTTTAAATTGCAGCCGCACATTTTTCCCTTCATAAAAAAACAATGGCGCGCTACTGGACGTGACAAAGTTACCCCGGGGTGACAAAGTAACCCCGGTTTACGATACGATTTGTATTTCAATTTAATGAAAATATATTTTTTTTTGTTCCAAAATGTTATAAATATTTAACTATTCGCACTGTTTTTAAAATCAATTTATGACTCTTATTTAATTACATAAAATAATGTAATAAGAGCATATAATGCGGTGCATGTTATAATAATTTTAATGAAATAAAAGCGCAATTAAGTTTTATTTTAAGAATGGAGAACTTTTCGATGTCCTCTGGTACGTCTTTTCCGACGGACATCTTGCATCACGATGTCCAATCGCGTAGCATGCATTACGGTCACGTCACATGTGATAACCACAGATGTAAATAGCTATTTACATCTGTGGTGATAACTAAACGAGTCGTCATAGATTTTTTATTACATGGTTGCCTCAAAACGTACTTTTTGTGTTTCAAAAATTTTTTTGCTGCAAGTCCTATAAGTATTTAATTATTACTTTTCATCTTATAACCCTTAATTAAATTATATAAAATAATGGAAATACTAGTTAAAGCATATAATCCGGCCCATATAAAAATAATTACAACGTCGTATTTATCACGTGACATGTGCCAACTAAACGTTAAGTGACAAATATATCACACGTGAACGATTAGATCGGCTATCAATCTGTTTACTACGAGGGTGACTCAAAGCGTATGTAATTTTTGTGTTTTAATTTATGAAAATAGTTTTTTTTATTAAAAGTTGCTTTAAATATATAATTATTGGTATATTTTAAATCATCTTATAAGCCTTATTTAATGACATAAAATAATGTAACTGCTACTCATCTACACATATCCTCCGATAGATATTCAGTATTGGTCCGAACTAACTCGAAATGTTCATGGATTAGTAATGAACATTCTATGAATAATAATTATGAGCCATCCAGTGGACGTTAAAATAACTTAGTCCAATAAAATTCCAGTGGATAGATTTTCTTGAGAAGCCTTTTATTTTTATGGATACTTATGATGTCCATCTTTGGTCTTCAAAATGCGACTTAAATTTACAGGCTGTACGATGGATTTACCAATTTCTTAATCCCATGGTTAAAAAAAAAGAGAAGCCATGGAACAAATAAAAATAAAAAGCCATTGGACTGATATTTTAAAAAATCCCTTAGATGCTGTAGTATAATAAGCCCAGGTTCGTCCATAAAGAATGGATGAGATAAGTTTTTTTTTAATAAATAAGAAAAGATCGAACGAAAAAAAATAAATAAGTAAGAAACCAATACCCTCCCTACGTTGTGTTTTGTAACAGAATCACTCTCTCTTTTACTTACCTCGGATGCGCTTGACAGGACAAAATTAGGGAAACTTGAATCATTAGGATGGTATTAAAGAAAATGCAATCTTGATAATACACCTACTTAGTTTATTTATGTAAAAAAAATAATGCCGTACTCAGATAGACGGACAAATTCGCGAAACATATATTTATTTATCTGTGGTATGATTTACGACTGAATATTCACCCAGTCAGGGTCGAAATGTTAGTTAGATTCAACAAGGCTCTAGCTTACTTTAGAAAAACACAAACAATTTAAAAAAAAAACTAATTTCAAAAATATATTCAAAATTCAGTAAATAAATTATCTCAGTCGATCACTTTAAATATTAATTTTCTCTTCAGCACGAAACAATTTTAGATAAATACATGCATAAGTTATTTCCTTCTATTCACGCAAAATATTAAATTTATAAACATTAATAAAAATATATTTACACATTGCCAATAAAAAAAAACAAACTAATAAGTTTTAAATTTACTAACCTGTAGAAAATCTTCAGAAAACCACTTCAACACAAATTAAATACGATTCAATAAATTTTTTAAAGTAGTACCCTCGGTGGCTGGGTTTTACTTTCTGCCGTTCCCTCGCCACGCAACCGAAAAATCTCCGAAAGGCAACGCCCAAAAAATCCCAAATAAATTGCCCAAAAAACAACCATCGGCGCATGAATATGGCTGTCGTTATGCAATAAAAAAAATTAAAAAGATTTTCGACAAAAGACGACGCGACATGCTGAATCCCAAATCCAAACGAATATACCATACTACGCATATGATTTAAAAATAGGTGGTTTTTTTCAGATCGCCCCTTTGAAAGATTTTCTAGCGACAAAATAAAGGCGAAAGACAATCTTTCAACAATCTAATTAAATTAAATTTAAACATTGCTAAATATGCTAGCATTATGGCTCAACTAATATCTAATTATTAAGGCTTATAAATATTACAGGTTGTACAGCTAACTTACATAACAAAATATACATATAAAAACAATGATACAAAATCTAAAATTATTACTGGGTAGAGCGATAATAAAATTTTAAGTTACTTATATTATAATTACCCTTTCTAGTATTTGTTTCTGGATTAAACAAAGTGTAAACATTTGGGTAAGGCGTACCAACAACTTTATAAGGACCCGAGTAAAACGGACAAAATTTATAAATAATCTTATTTGTCGCATCCGATTTTTTTTAACAATTTTTTTAGATAAATTTTTCGAAAATCGAAGGACGCGTTATTGAGCGTATTTATTGGCGAGGATTTTCCAATCGGCGATCATCACATCGATATCGAGTCGAGTTGCTTGTGAAGTGATGCTGTCTGCTTCTTCTGAGTTCCATTTAGGTCTTCAATTAGTATATAATAGTATAATAGTCTAAAAAAGTCCTAATTTCAAGAGTAAAAAATTTCGGCAAGTGTTCCTGCCATCATCGGACTAGAAAGTTACTTCATTCACATTCACAAAATATAAACAATAAGGTTATTGGAGAAAAGACCCTACTAACTTTCCATGTAAAAAAAAATATTAATTAGTTTGTATATGCATATTTTTTTATATATACGAAATTTTAATGCAATAGAAAATTGTAGAATGGAAATAATGAAATCTTTTTATTCTTTTTATCAGACTTTCCAGGTAAGTACAATAAGTTTATTCGAATATGTTGTTATTTTTATCTATTTTCGATATAATCACACATCATCTCATTCGACTAATCAGTGATTTCTTATGATTATTAGTAAAAATGCCATTAATAGCAGTATCTCCGATAAATGTTTACTCTTATACTGGACAAGTATTCATGGGCACTACATATGCCTGAAGCAAAGCACATATTAAAAGTTTTTGATAAAAAGATACATATAATCTGATAGTTCTTTAGACCTCAGAACTTAGTAAAATATAGTCTAAAGCTTTATGTCTTTTATACAAGAGTTGCAAAATTAATTAATTCAAATAAATTGTAAAGCTGGTTGAAACAAAATCATTTTGAAGAGGTTTTGTGGGAGTTGCAAATTGGTAAGTAGAAATGATTATAAGTTATTAATGAATTTAAGTTATCGATTTAGAGACCCTGAAAACTTCAAACTTGTATATATATATATATATATATATATATATATATATATATATATATTTACAAAACAATTTTTTATGTACAGATCGTTTTATTAAATATCTCGTAGTTTAAGCTTTTGTAGTAAAATTAAAAACATAATTTTAGTTAATGAAATTTTTATCCATGTTACAAATCCTATTTTGTAATTGTTTTGTGTTATTATTCCTTTAATTATAATATGTATGGGTAAATATTTATTACAGTTACGAAAATCATGCTTCTCATCCCTTTTTTGTATTATCAGTAAAAATTAAAAATATTAAAATAAAATATTTTTCCTCCTCAATAATGTATTTTATAGCAAAACAAGTCTTTAAGTTATTATTGTTGCAAATAAGATGTCTATGTATACCTCACATACCCATGCATTTTTTGTTTCATACTTATTTGGATATTCAAAATAAATTTTTTGAGCACCCTTTATTATACAGATGAGACAAAGTTTGCCTCATCCATCGGATGACTTTATCTTAGACTTGCTTTATATATCCTTTTGCATTCGTCCAGTGGATAATTTTATTCAGTGGTCCTATGACCGACTACTTTTGTGACATTTGTGCTGTCTGGGTAGTTAGGCCGTATAATGTGGATCAAAGACTGAATTCAATGTTACTCAAGAATTATAACTTTTTGGTGCCCTCTAGTACGTCACTTGCGGCGGTCATCTTGGATTGCCTTGTCAAATCGTGTAGGTAAGTCACATAGTATGCGCTAACTAAATATTGAGTAACAATAGATTTTCTTATGACGAGGTTGATTGAAAACATACTTTTTGTGTTTAAATTTAATGAAAAATAGTTTATTTTAGGGATTATAAATATTTAAATATCGGTATTTTAATTATAATATGCGGCGCATATAATAATAATGTCAATTATAAAACGGGAAAGTGAGAACTTCTTAGTGTTCCCCGGTACGTCACTTGCGGCGGCCATTTTGGATCGCCTGGTCAAATCACGTAGCACAAAATTATCACGTGATATGTGTCATTTAAATAATGCTTTACGAGAGTTAGTTAAAAAATTCTCCGCATACGTTTTAAGACTAAAAATATAAATTTTGGTTAAGACAAAAGTAATTTTTGTTCATGCAAATGTTGATTTTGGCTCCATAAGTGTAAAGCCAGCTGATTCGCAAATTGGGCCGCGTATATACGTCCCCTCATTTGCAGCATTTCGAGACAGTCTGCGCAGGATGCGGAGCTTTTCCTCCTCGATATCCAGCATCCTGGCGATCCAGATATTCCTTCACCTCCAAGACCCACTACTCAACGTCGTCGTGTCGGTGCGGTGCGGTGCAACGTACTATAACATTAATTTAAAACCCATATAGTGTCTTTTGGTGCTTATATATTTAATATATACACGTTTTTATTTATATATTTTGATATATATCCGATCGAATTTTCGCATACACACAAAAACATAAACACAGGCGCCAACCAATATTATATTTATTGAAATTTTTAATATTATTAAAGTTTTATGTAAGTCAGCTATTATCAGCTTTTACGACACTTTAGAGCATCTATAGATAGTTTTATGGTGGACCAATTATAGATATAGACCAAATATATAGGTTTTTAGAAGCTTTTTAGTCAAAAAAGTATCTCAAGGGTAAGTATATTAAGTTTTCTTGTTTGCATGCGTGCATGACGGTCCTTTTTCATCTCATTGATCGCATATTTCCGATAATGACCTTTTTAATCATCAACTGGAGCGGCGGTTTTAATTAATATCTATGCAACCATCGCCTACCCACGCGTTTTAATTGAAAATCCCATCATAGAAATGACAATTTTACATTAGTTTATTTCAGTGGACAGAATAAAAATGCTTAACAACACTAAACTTTAATATACTACTTCTCTTCAAAGCCCAACGCCTTTCTAACATCTTCAAAAATGTCCCTGTTCAGTTCATGGTACACGTGTTTCTCTCTCAAAATAATGTCAGTATCCTGATACAATTCCTCCATCAATTCAAACGTGATATTGTCGTTTTCGATCTCTCTCAATAACCATCTCTTCTTATTTAAATCTCTTATGATTGCATAACATCGTTGCAAATTGAACTCTGTCAGCCGATTGGAGTTCACCAGGCCCCAAGCCTTGTCAAACTTTTTTTGGCAGTTTTTTTTAATTTTTGAAAAATTTTTTAGGACCGCCATCGCAGTCAGGTCCAACAGGCTGGTCACTACTGGAGCTTTCAACGGTAATGGTTCTTTTACTTTTTTCTGTTTTCCCTTTCTATTGTTCTCTTTAATGATTTTATTATTATCCATAGCACTTTCTTCTTCTGGGGCTTTACGCTTATAAGGCCTTTTGGGCTTATCATCCTCCAAAACAAAATCTTCGTCTGATTCTTCTACAAGCTTACCTTGGACTTTTCGCTTGTAATGTCTTTTAACTGTCGGCTTATCATCCTCATGTTTCTTGGTTTCTTGTAAGCAATCTTCACTTAAAGTTTCCTGTTTTATTTCAGGTTTTATCCCGCAATCTTTCAAATGCGGTTTGATGCTCTCAGTTAAGCTGTTCTGCGACTTTTGAAACTCTTCTAAAGTTTTCATTTTCTCGATAACAGGGGACGTTTCTTCGGAGAGATCCAAAGGCATATCGACCAACGTGAGCAAATAAACGAGTACTTGATTTGGAATTTCTTTACCCAAAAGACTGCAGATCTGTTTCAGGGTGGCTTCGTAGTCTACCTGCTTGCGCTCCCCATTGTTGTATTCGTAAATCAACTTATAAGTGGCGTCTATAAGGTGTTGACGATCATGAAGGACTTTCTGGAGAAAGATCATTACCAAGGCTTTGGTATCTTCCATTGAGGCTTGGGTCCAACTTCTGTCAAAGTGACGTTTTTGACTTTTCAATGTCAATTAAGATACGGCCTTCATTGATGGTGTGGAAATTTAATGATTTTCTTTAAAGATACAGGGGGCACGGAATTTGAGAGTCACTGGAAAATTTGCAAATAGATACATTTATATTGTTTATCTATATACGTGTGTCTGTCACGTACCACCACAATATGCTATTTTTTTTTATCAAGAGGGCAAGCGCTGCAACGTCCCTGGTTGAGAATCCTCTGTGGATCCATATTGACAGTTATCATTGTCATGGAATTTTTTGGTGGGTGTAGGGAAGAATGACGTCAAAGGTTTCCAAGCAAACGTTTTGATTCATATTAAAGTTTCTAAAGTTTTTCCCGACCTTTATACCATTTGTCTGTGCCCGTGTCCTCGGTGCCGTACAACCACAATATGGTTTATTTTTTATCAAGTAGGAATGCACTGCCAACGTGTTCAGAATCCCGATTGGGTCTACATTGACAGCTATCATTGTCATGGAACGATTTCGTGGGTTTGGAGAAGTATGATATCAAATATTTCCATTTTTTCGGACATTTATACTGTTTGTCTCTGCCGGTATCCTTGGTAATTAACGTAGAACTACAATATGCTATTTTTTTATCAAGTGGTCAAGCGCTGCAACGTTACTTGTTCAGAATCCCGATTGGGTCTACATTGACAGCTGTCATTGACATGAACCGATTTTGTGGATCTGGGGAGTTATGACGTCACCGGTTTCCAATCAAAGTTTTCGATTAAAATTACATTTTGACATTTATACCATTTGTTCTCGTGTCCTCGATGACGTATGTACAAGCCACAATATATATATTTTTTATCAAATAGGCATGCACTGCAACGTCATTTATTTAGAATCCCACTTGGGTCTATATTGACAGATTTCATTGTCATGGAATGATTTCGTTGATGTGCGGAAATATGACATCACATCAAAGTTTTCGATTAAAATAAAAATTTTTAAAGTTTTTTTGGATTTTTATACCGTTTGTCTCTGCCGGTATCCTTGGTAATTAACGTAGAACTACAATGTGCTATTTTTTTATCAAGCGGTCAAGCGCTGCAACGTTACTTGTTCAGAATCCCGCTTGGGTCTACATTGACATGGACCGATTTCGTGGATCTGGGGAATTATGACGTCACCGGTTTCCAATCAAAGTTTTCAATTAAAATTACATTTTGACATTTATACCATTTGTTCCCGTATCCTCGATGACGTATGTACAAGCCACAATATATATTTTTTTATCAAATAGGCATGCACTACAACGTCATTTATTTAGAATCCCACTTGGGTCTACATTGACAGTTTTCATTGTCATGGAATGATTTCAAAGTTGTGAGTTTCAAAGTTTTCGATTAAAATTAAATTTTTTAAAGTTTTTCTGATTCAATGAGGTAACAAAAATATGGTTATACTGTGTTTCAGAACTATGGGGTCAAACTTCTAGGGGTTATTCAGTGCAACAGTAGAGTATAGAAACCCATGTCCGGAAAAGTGTCACTATGGCACTACGGCCCGAAAACGCGTTAAAATTTAAAAAGACGATTAATTGCCTAAATAGGATTTAAAGCATTTCATTTTTGCATGATATTACAATAATTATTTAAAATAATTTCCTCCAACCTGAAGATACCGATTTAGACGTCACACATGATTTCGGCAGACATACTCGTTTTGAATAAAAATTGGATACTCGTTTTGAATGGTTTCAAATGCTGCTATAATTCGTCCTATTAAGTCTTGTTCTGTTTGATTTCTACTAGAGTTTCGTAGACCAAAGACTTTCTCTAGATTTTTTCATTTGTCATCACAGGAAAAAATCTAGAGACGTTAAGTCAGGTGAGTTAGAAGACCAAAAAACTGCTCCACCTCTGGCAATCCAACGGTGCCCAAGCCGCTGAGCCAAATCTTCACGTACTATACAAGTATAGCAAAGTGAGCCGGCGCTCCATTATGCTGAAACCACATTTGCTGCCGAACGTTTATTGGAATAATTTCAAAAAGTTCTTGAAGAACTTCCTCCAAGAAGCCCCGGTTAAATTAAATAATCATCAACAATGCCTACCCATAAGCTGACAGACCAACGTTTGTGATGTTTTTTACGAAAAATTGCATGGAGATTTTCTTCGTCCCAAAGATTCAGAAGGATATTCCTACTATTAAAAATACAGTTTCTCATGAAAGAGGCTTCATCGAACCATAAAATATAGCGTAAAAAATTTGGTTGTTTTTGGTTGTGTAGCACCTGCCAGATAAGAGGTTACTCGTATTTATAACCTTAGCAATGTGACGTATGCTACTTGATGTTTCGTCGGCAACTCGCTGAAGGACTTCTTCTTTAAATTCGATCGTTCTTACGGTCTACGGTTTCTACTGTTGCACTAAATAACCCCTAGAAGTTTGATCCCTTAGTTCTGAAACACCCTGTATACATTAATTACTCTACTATTATAAAACTTAAAAGTTCTAGAAAAGAAAGAAAACCCGTTACAAACGAGTCCATCATGTTCCCGAAGTCAATTAAGGGCCAAAAAGCGCAGAGTAATGCACATTTTCCGCACAGTTTTTCCCGGCACCATGTAAGAAAAAAAGTGCCCGCGGGTGATCTTTTCCATTGTTTCAGGATAAGTTTCAGTTTACTTTACGTAACTTCTACGCTTTACCATGTTAATCTGGGATTAAATTAGAAAGTTTAGTCGAAAAAGTTATACAGGGGGGTTGTCGAAATCGTTACAAATTTATTGTGTAGCAACAAAATGGATCAATTGCATTGCTGCACCGGGCCGGTATATAACTGGGTCACTCGAGGGCTAAAATATTTATAACTGCCGCAATAATTGTTTGCCAGCGGGTGAAATGAAAAGTGCTTTTAAAGTAGAGGGAAAAACCATCAGTTAGGTAAACATACCCCCGGTTTTTAATTATTGTGCGTTGCTGCAACACCGACCGCAGCTGACCTTTTATGAATTTATAAAGGCCGTTTATGAGATGTAATTTAAAGGCTTTATTTCCAACCCGTAAATAATTAATTTTATTTGTACATTTTGTTATGAAACTTGTTTATTAAGGCCATTAAAATGGCACAACATTCTATGCATGTGCATGCACTTCTTTTATAAACCATCAACGTCTTCAGTCAGATCCAGATTAAATTGTCATTTCAAATTGAATGAAAATAAAGTTTGAAATGGCAGTTACATCTGACAGATGACATGTCGTATTCGCTTTGACAAATGACATTTTGGGGTTCGATAGAGCTAGGCTTATGCGTCACTAGGCTAAAATCACTGTCAAATCCTTTAGTTCACGTGCTTCGCTGATGTTGTTAAATTTCAGTGTCTAATAGAGTTGAGATTATACGTCACTGATGTTAAATGAGATAATTGTCATTTGTCAGTAACGTCATTGATGTGAAATGATATAACAGTCATTTGTCAGTAATGTACACAGTCTCTCAGATTTGACTGGGCTTTTAACAGTTAACACATTTAACAATGTTATATCAGTAAATGGCATATGTCAGATTTAAATTCTTTGACAATTCAGAATTCGATATATCGAATCATGCATCACTGATGCGGTGAAATGGCAGAAATGAAAAGTTAATTTTGATAGATTAGATAACATGTTTACCTTTACCAATGAAATGTTGGTGTCCAATAGAGTTGAGCTTATGCGTCACTAAAATGGCCCTTAAATTTGATAAATGATGTATCGTGTTTACTTTAACATATAGTATTTCGGTCTGCAATAAAGTTCAGCTTATGCGTTACTGAACTTAATAAATATACCTAGACTGCTTATGCAAATGGCTACCACAACCAAAAATAACTGCAGTTTTATAGTGGTTGTATCCTGTTGATGTTGCCAACTAAAGATATATTAAATAAAGATAAAAGAAGTACTGGTGATTATTTAAAATTCAGGAGTTTTTTTTCTTCTTTTATTTTTTAGATACGTCGATTAGTATTGTCACTTGGGCATTTTTTGCAATCAAAAATTTCTCTACAGGGTACCTAAAAAAAAATTGTGGCTTCATTATTAATTTTTTTTTAATGGAATACTCTGTATATGACATTTTACAATTCTACGATATATTTTGAATACATTTTGTATAGCATACCATATGCCTAAAATCCGGACGTTATCAAATTTGATGTAATAGATTAATGATTCATACGACATTGAAAAATAAAAATGTATACAATATTTATTGCAACTGATGTTCAATTTATTGTCGATTTACTTTAATGCATTTGTGAAGTCGGTTCATTACGGATCGAGTAGTCTAATTTTTTGTCGAATTCTTTGCTTTAAATCATCAACAATTTAATCATCAATCAATTATTTGGTCTATTAGATACACAACACATAACTTTATACTTCAAATAGCCCCATAAGAAAAAATCTAATGGGGTTATATCCTGTGTCCTTGGTGGCTATTCAATCGGTTCAAGCAATGGTTTGGCAGACCATTGACTTATTTATGCATATCGTTTGCTATAGAAAAATTATTTAGTTTCATAGAATTGTAAAATGTTATAATATACAGTATGCTGTATTAAAAAAAATTAATTTTGATGCTAGTTTCTACTTGAGGCAACCTGTATAGAAATTTTTTCTTTTTAAAAACGCGCAAGTGACAATACTAATCGATGTGTCCAAAAAATAAAAGAAGAAAAAGACACCTGAATTTTAAATGAATTTGTTCCTTTCGTCGTAAATGTACTGAATATTGTTATAATTATATAGATATAATATTAATAATAAATAATATTGTAATTACATAATACAGGATATTATCCATGTTCTGATAAACGAAGGGTCGCAAAACTAGATGCCAGTAAATAGAATTTTTTTTAAAATCAATACTATTTTTAACCTAAATTACTGAGTTTCTAGTCACATCATTTTACTACATGCTATTTTTTAGTTACATCATTTTATGTCTTTCATTCACCATCTGATCATTTTCATTGACATTGTTTTTAAACCATATTCTAAATTAAGAGATTGTGTCAGAGATTAGAATTGTTAAAATGGATATAATAAAAACCAAATCATAGGATTTCCATAACCTTTGTCTTTAGTTTGTAAACACAACCAACAATTTAAATCAATCATTTAATTTTCATGGCATCTCATGGTATTCGTAAGATTAAAGTTCATGAGAATATTAAAACACACATTTTTAAGTGCAGGCCTCTATCTCAAGTTAATTGAAATGTAAATTTTAACAAAATTCTTAAACAAGTACAAGAAAAATCTCAGGACTAACGCAACCATCTGAAATACTTAACTAAATATAACTTTCTACTTTGTTTGTATGCATAACGTCCCAAAAAGGTTAATTTTATTGTTTTTCTACCATTGGGACCACTGAAATTTGTCAGAGTGACTAACATTCAAAAACACAATCACACAAAATGGCTACGATTTAGTATAGGTCATTTATTTTTCGATAGATTGGCAGTCTAGTTATATTTATTAAGTTTTTGATTGTTGGGGTGAAATGTTAGCTAAATATGCTAGAGAATGTGTGTTACTGACAAATTATATTTCGGTACTCAATAGAGCTGGGCTTATGAGTCACTGGGATGACATACCAGTTCAATTTTAACTCCATTGATGCTAACAAATGACATTTTGGTGCAGTTGCAATACTTCAGGACAGTTCGATTTCTGAGACTCACGCTACATTCCCAACTTTCCTAGTATAATTATGCAGACACCAGAATTAAGAAGGCCACCTGCTCGTTAAAAGCTTGCAAAAGAGCTGTTGGCAACCCCTGGGGTGTGTCACTTAAGTCTAAAAATCTAGGCCCAACTGGATAGAGTCCAGCGCATGTCTCAGCATAACGGGATCGCTTGCGAACGGCGCCAACTAAAGCGCTTGACACCCGGTTGATCCTTCCGCCATTGAACCTGATAGTGCAATTCGAGGCAATGATAACTGTGCATAGGTTACATCTCCTTGGTGAACTACGGGCCCGTGAGACTTGTCATCCAAAAATCTGGTCACAGGACGTACAGGAAGGAGTCCCTTTCCTTCTAATAGGCAGTGACTGTATGGTACCTGAGACGGTAGATTACGAAGTTTTTTTTACCCATATCTCAGACAGGAGTGGCAGCATAACAATGGGCCTACATTCCTAAATAAGGAGACTACCTGTTATACAGATGAACAATAGAACTGGTGCAGGGACCTGTAGTGGAACCCCAAAAACCAGCAGAGCATAATCGCTGAGAGAGAATGCGATGAGTGCGAAGCTCGTCCTGGAGTGCATAGGGTCCTGGAGGAATTGGTAAAGGTAGGCTGCAGGGTTCAGCCTGGTGCCTGAGCAGTCAGGACATGCTAGAAATGAGAAAGTGGATTCCCTTGCTAAATTAGGATCTTCGAAATGGCCGGTGGGACCTGAACTCACAATCGGTATAGCTAAATGCTGCAAAAGTGGACCGCCCGAAGATGAACTGAAGCACCTGAAATGAGACAGACTAAGGCATACATAGACCTTTTGCCTGCCGCACCAGAAATCTATCGGACACTGGTATTTAACACGCCATATCTACACCATCGACATTGCGGATAACCCGGAATGCCGGTGGTATTGGTAAGACGAAACTGCAGACCACTTTATCGGAAAGTGCCCGGCACTCACGCGCGCTAGGTTCAAATTCTTGAAAAACATCTATAGTGTAATAAGCGACTTCCAACCAGAGGCCTTCCTTATTAGTTTTTCCAAGGCTATTGGTCTCTGGTAACCCTTGCTGGGGACGACGGGTTCATTAGGAGACCTAGGTGCATAACAGCGCCCGGCTGCTCACTGTATTTTTTAAAAATCAAGTCTACATTACTGCTGTCAAATCTGATAGATGACATGCTAATACTGCTAACTGTGAAATGACATTTTGGTATCCAATGAGATGCTTCGCTCAGATATAAATCCTATAGGCGCGTAATAGAGAATGCCGCGCCTGTAATAATTTTTCGCTATATCCCATAGATGCTTATGCATAATTTATGATTACATGTGCAGTAAATCCAGACCGCGCTCCTGCTGTAAATAAAATTCTATATACAATGCTTTTTGCCATATGGGATAAAATGGAATATTGCATACCGCACTGCATGCATACGTTCTAATACTTTAAAATACAAGTTCGATATATACCACACACATGGCGTGGGTTTAATTTCCTCCAGTTCGCGAGAACAATGGTCGCCCTTCCGCTCTCCATTCTAATTGTGTTTCCAAGAATAATATTAAGATCCTGAAGCGACATGGAAGGCAGAAATAAGCGCATTTCCCCAAGTAAAAACTGAAGGAACATTATATTATTGTTCTTGTCTAGAAATTAAACTTGTAAAACGGCTTGTTGCTTCGGATATTTCGCCATTATTCTTTGAGGGTAATAAATATCCTCTCCCGCGTTGTCGTGAGAGTGAAAAAGGGAAAATGTCTTTTATTTTCGTGTCTCGATGCTTTTACATTTTGTAAATGTAGATTTTATTGGTTTTTTTTAATATCAGTAGTCAGCCATCTTTGTTTTAGTAATAGTTGTTTAACGATCTGTGGTTTTGACATATAATGACGTCGCACATTCTTGTCAAAGCTGTCAAACCCCCGTTACTTAATAGGTCTGAATTAAAATGGATCAAGGAGACTAGAGATAAATGATTTCCGAGAAAATGTGGTGACGCATACTCAAACATTTCGCAAAATTATACTGAGGATAAGTGGATTAGCAATGCAGCTCAGCAGCTAGTAGGTTCGCATAGTTGGTCAGAAGTGTACCTCGTTCTGCACGTATTCTATCTTGTTTTTATGTTCACTCGTCTCAATCTCACGTTTTAAAGAGAATTTATGAACATTTAAATGACAATTATCTCAATATTTATTAATATATAAAACGAAAAAACATTTTATGTTACTATTTCGCTAATAATATTATCAACTGTCAAAAGTTGGGTCGGGCCAATCAGCGTGGGTATTCTGACCAACAGAGTTGACGTAGCTACTTTCTATCTAATCTAGATATTGGTCATCTTTGAGTACGCACGTATAGCATACAGATCAGTCTCCTTATCTTGAGTCTCTTTGAAATGGACAATTTTGACTATTTTAGGTGATGGTTTGATATAAGCATATACTTATAAACTTTTTTTTTATATAAGTATATGGACATTAGGGACTGTGGTCGTTGGGTCGAGCGAATAAGTCCACAGTTAAGTTAATTATTTTATTAACACTAACAACAAGAAATGCAATACAGACTCTGAGAATTAGGTCGAAATCGCGAGGAAAAGCCAACAAAGTCCTCACGCCTTTTAGCGCCGAAAATCCTTACCACAAACCAAAAATATAGAGAAATGCGGGTTGATTTGTTAACGGGAAGAACTTTTGGCCTTCTACTGAAGGGGCAATAACTGGAACTAATTTTGACATTTGTAAGCCATAACTCTATTGGCAACCCGTTTAACCAATCAGTTTTGAAAGAAATCGTGGCCAAATCCGGAAAATTTAAATTCAAATAAGCACGCGAAATTCGAATTCTAATACGGGCCCAACTTGAGAAAACTAATAAATGTCACAACCTACGGGTCCAACACATTCCTTTTTATATTTTTTAAGTTACAAAAAATATAAAAAACAAATTTCCCTTGTACAAATGTATTATAACATAACATTTTAAAAGTAATTTAATTTGATATAGTTTCGTAAATTGGGCAAATATATATAGAATATAACCTGGAAAATTAACTTTTGGAACCAATGGAAAAAGATCAAGAATTAAAAAACCTAAGTTTGAAAATAGTGAACTTGTCTAAACTCTGAATAGAACAAAGAGAAAGAAAAATCCAAAATTCTATTTAAATGTGCAATTATGACATTTTACACTATGATAATAACTGTAATTACTGCTAATAATATCTATGGAAATATATTTTTTTTCTTTATGAGTTGAACATTGGAAAAATATTAAGTGAAATCTAGTTTAATAATATAAAATAAAACAAAAAAATATAATTGTTACACTAATGCAGAGAAACAAAATATAAACTCTAAAATCAAAATCAAATATAGTTCAATATGAATCAACAATCACTATAAATATAACCATAGTATAAATATGGTATAAAAACCATAGTATAAATCTACCAGACCTAAATTCGGTATCAAAGAAATATATACTCTAAATATCAAAACTAATTAATATAAAATTTCTATAGAGAACATGGCGTATTAATAAGTTGTTGCTACAGTCTACATTGGTTTAGGTCAAAAAATTGAAGATTTAAAGGCTGACAAGTTGTACATGAAATAATAAAAGATGGAACAGTAAAAGAAACTATATATAGGAGCATTTTATGTTTTTTTAATACCTTCAATCATGAATACAAGAGCATAATTTGCTTAGTTGGAGTTTATACCCAGAGAACGTAAGTCTTCAAACCGTGAAATTCTTTGATTGGATTTTTTTATGAGAAATAGAGCTTAGAGATATATATCAGAAATATATCAAACATCAAAGCAAAACAATCATCTAGTTCACTCACAGTTCCAAAATTGTTTAATTATTTCCAATTGAAAGATATATTAGAGAATATAGCTTGAATATTTCTTGGAGATGGTAATTGTAAAAAGTTTCTTAAATACTTGTAACCCATGGATGGCCTTTGAGAATTGAGAGGGCAAAGGCGTGACAAGGTGGACAATTTGCATTCAGCAATTAAGAGTGAATGAATTGTTGGTAAAAAGTATATACTCCATTAAGATTCTCTTCTATAAACTAAAACCTTCCATCATTATAAAAAGACTTTACGGAAGCAACATGTGCTTTAATGTTTTTAGAAGTAATCTCAATTATTGCTGATGGTGGATTTATGAACATTATACGTTGCTTGTCATTTTTTGTATGACAACAATTTCCTGCTCATGAGTTAAGCTATCTTTTGAAAGACCAGCCTTAACAAGAATGCCTTTTCTATTCTATTTCTTTCTATTTGTTGTAATGTTGGAACAAGGTCTTCATGAGGTATTGATGGTGAAAAGTTTGATTGGACATTACCTGATGAGATAGTTGAAGTAGACGTACCACTAGTGTGTACAGTCTATGAACTTGCAACTTGAGGCAGAAAAATGGTCGGAATAAAATTTAAAGTTATTGCAATCCTTTAATGGATTAAACCGGGTCTACTTCCATCCATACTTTTTTAAACATGGGATTTATAGAAAATGTGAAAGAAACCTTTATTTTTATAAGTTTCAGAAAAATAGCAAAAATTTTAATAAATATATATAAATTATATTTATTGCAGTCAGAGGCAAAAAAGTAATAAATAAATAGACTGGTTAATAATTAATAAGACTGGTTAATTTTGAAGTAAATAATAATTTTTAAGTACTTAATGAATATTCTTAATAGCTCCTTCATTTAGAATTTTTTCATTTTCTTATTTTCCATCATTTAACCTTTAACTACTCGCGCACTTTTTTTTCACGCTACTACTCGCGCGGTGTACTTTGTACACCATTGCATTTTATGTTTTAAATTTGTTTTTGTTTTATTTTATTTACTCTATGAATTATAAATATACGTGTAATAGATAATTGCCTAATTTAAGTGCATATTTTTGGCAAAAAATCAATGATTATGAACAGAAATAATATTACACAAAAAGTAAATTCAAAAAATATATTCTAACAACACGAACACAAAAATTTATCTATTCACTGTCAGATCCGCCTTCCTTACATTTATGGCATGTAGTTACGTTATCACTGTGTTCTTTACACACTAATTGAAGACAAGTATTGCATGTAATTGTAGTAACTCTATTCTTTTTTCTGCCGCAGATGAAGCATCTTCCTCTGATTTTTCTGGGTGGCTCTTCCTCTGCGTCGTTTACTTGAGGTTTTCTATACCTAGATAGAAAATGTCTGATATCTATAGGTAAAGTAGATATTGCAGCTCTTTCAGACAAATGAGGTCTCATCAATGACAGAGAAAGCGATTTTAGGAAAAGTCTTCTGTATTTGTGAGAAAAATAAGGATGAGTGGCGTTATATAAAATTTGGCTATTGATTCCTGCTATATTTAGTAACTGAAAGAAAAAAGCCAATGGCCATCTCCTTGTTCTTCTTCCAACAGAAAACGTATTGCATATTTTGTCCACTGTGTCCACACCCCCCTTTGTGATATTATAATCCAATATAATTTCAGCTTTGTTGGTATCTGGGTCAATGGAAGAGTCGTCGTGCATAGTAGAAATGAAAACAACGCATTTATTTTTTGGACACTTGAAACTATGGTTACATCTTTTTAAAATCCGAAAATGGATGACCCAACCAATCTATTTTTATTTGGCAAAAACTCTATTGGCAGCTCCCGTTTATTTTTTTTTAGAGTCCTGATAAATGTTATTTTATCTTGTAACAGCTCCAGTGCCAAAGGGTAACTTGAATACCAATTGTCGCAAGTTAAATTCCGGTTACTTCCTTTCTGTTCTTCCAACAATCGGTGAACTATGGCAGTTGGCGAGTTTTCCACAGTAGAGCTCTAATTTACTGACATAAAATGTTTTAGCATCACAAAACACAAACACCTTGAACCCATATTTGGCAGGTTTGTTGGGTATGTACTGGACAAAGCTGCACTTCCCTCTAAATGCAATCAACATTTCATCTATGGTCATAAATTCACCAAGAGAGTAGTTTTTTCCTGAATTATAAACAAATTTGTCCAAAATAAATCGCACCGAGGCCAGCTTATCGGTTTTTTTTCCTTCGTTCCTTGTTCCTTTGTCATCAAATCTAATATTTGCAAGCAAAAAAAGAAATCTTTGATAATTCATGCAAGCTCGAAATATTTCTGATCCGGTTCCGTCTTTCGTCCATAATTCCAAAAAATTGGTGTGATTTTGCTTCTTACATCCAGATAAAAACAATAACCCGATAAAAGCAAGCATTTCCGTTTTTGTAACGTCCTTTGCGTCTCTTTCTCGATTAAAATTTGCCCGAACTTTTGAAATTTCCAAATTAATATACTGAATGATATGTTCAATCATTTCATCATCAACAATTTTTGAGAAAGCACTCATCTTATCAGTTATGTCACGGGCGCATTGCTTTGGCCCTGTTAGTATTTTTATTATATTTTTGCTTTTGGGTTTAGTAGATTTACTCATAGGGTAACTTTTATACCAAATAGTTGTTTTATCCTTGGCAACATACTGACCTTCTCTATTGGCCACTAACACGGAGAGAGGAATGTCTTCGGAGCCTGAACTTTGGTCATCTTGTTCTTCTTGCTCGCTTATTTCTTGTTCGGAGTTTGAATTGTGTTTATTTTCCTCTATATCTTAATTTTCATCAGATATGTCACCTTCCCCGCCAATTTCTTCTTCTGAATCCGTATCACATATAACCTGGGCCACAGATTCCAATTCATTTTGGGTTAAGCTTTTCGGATTTTTTATCTTTATTCGATGCCTGAAAATTAAAAAAAATATATAAATTAAATATACAAACGTGTGTAGGTACCTTCGTGGCACCAACAGAGGTAATCTTGTACTCCCACTTAGATTTTTACTTTCAAACTACATACCTATCTTTCAACTTATTTAAATTTTTATTTAATCACACTCAAAACAAATCCATTACTAATAATATTTACATATACGCGTATACTTCAAAATAAACGATTTTTTGTTGAAAAACTAAAAAATATTTTATTTTAATGTACTTACGTAATTACTCGCGTTGGTGTATTCTGTACACCACGACAAACTTCTCGGGATATTCGACCTTCTACTTAGGCGATCAAAACCACAGAACACAAATATATAGCTCAAAACCTAAGCACTACATTTGGAAGACACATCGAGCGAAGCATAGCTAGCTCGGTGACGCCAAAAAAGTGATCGTATGTACGGTTGGCGCCAATTTGGTGTATTTTTACACCGGTGCGAGCAGTTAAAGGTTAACCCATGTTCTCTCCACCAAGAAACCTTAGTTTAGAAAAATTACTCTATTCTTGAAACTGGTAATTAGGGTAAACAGAAAGAAATTTACTTCAGCAAACTTTTCTTGACCCACGCTGTCTGAATTTCCGGTTTGGCGAATCAAAGGGCTGGATCTTTACTGACTTATCTGTCAGCCGTGTTGACGATTATCTAGAAACGAAAAAAAACAGGTAATTTTTTGTAAAAGCTTAGAAATAATTGATATTATAAAAATTAATAAAAGACAAATATTCTTTGTACCTTCAACAATTCCATATTCATACATAAAAGGTCTTATTAATACCATGCTTATAGTTTACAATATTTAATTTAGAATGTATTATACTATTTTTATGAGTTTTAAAGCCCTTTGTTAAATTTGTTTCAAACTTCATCTTGTTTTTTTATTTAAGATTCGCTTCTATGCCTATGGTGCTAATTTATAATAAATTATATAAGTACCTATATCTAACTATCCAGACTTGAATGTCTTAAAGAAGCAATTTCTTGAGAACTAAATTTAAATCGAAAAATATTTAAGTTGATGTGTTAATTCTTGTAGAAAGTGATAAACGATGTCTGAGATATGCAATATTAACATTTATTTTTCTTTCGCAACTTTCAAAATTAACAACTTTACTAAAATATAGGTATTTTTAAACTGATAAGCGTATTATTAATTTTGAAATAAAATAAAATTACATATATATATATATCTCTCATCGCTCTTCAGTTAACGCATCAACTTATGTAATTCTGCGAATGATTTCAAATATTGCGCAATAGATAAGGTTTAAATTTCCCGCCACACGCCACCCAAGATAATCGCTCGCAACCTTACCATCAACGTCAATAGTCTGTCGGATTATCTGTCTGATCATCAACACACATTTCTCTATATTTGAGTTCGGTGCACGAACTTAATAAATATACCTGGACTGCCAATTCAATGAAAAGTAAATGACCACTACTAGGGGGCCGCCATTTTGCGTGATTATGTCCTTTCGACGTTGGTCACTCTGACAAATTTCAGTTGTGCCAATTGTAGGGAAACAAAACAATTAAGATCAATGTCAGAGTCTAAATATTAGTAAGTATTTTATTTTTATTTAAGTATTATATTGTTATTGCATTCGCTTTGGAGACTGCCCTAAACCATGAAAACACCCATTTGTCTTAAGTTTTCAAAACGTTTTGAGTCTAAATCCGATCTCATACATTTTAAGGATCAGATCAAGAGGAAATACAATAAACAAAAAAGTTACTGGCGTAAACATAACCTCACTCATATTTTTTTCACACAGAAAATAAACACAAACTAATCAAAAATCAATTTAAACAAAATATCCGCGTTACCTCACATTTACGTTCTTCACTGTATTTTTTGCAAATCTATTCGCTCTTTTGATAATTTAGTATTTTCTGCATTTTTATTTGGTTTGGATGTCTTAACTGTTAATGTATATGAGACATTAATATTAAATAAATTAAAACTAATACTAAGAAATATAATGGTCCTACTCTAAAAAAATATTAAAAAAATGATATTAATATTTCGACTGTTTACTACCAATACCTCCTATCTACCACATTTTCCTTATATAAGATTTTTACTTGACTAAATTATATATTTTTAAATCTATCGAATAGAAACACCTCCTAAGTATAAATATTTTAAAGTTCCCGCGTATTTTTAACTGTCAATATCACCAATCTGCACAAGCCAAATATTGTGGAAGAAATACCTCTTATTTCGCATTGTGTTATGGACAGCACCACGCGTAAATTAGCTGGTAAGTTTTATTTAAATTTATAATGTTTTCGAGGAATTTTTTTTACTATAAAGTATTCTAGTTAACCAAGAATTATTTAACTTGTTTAACAATGAATTATTATTATTATTGATACCATAATATTTTTTTAACTAGAAAAAACAATAATAAATTATTAATAATATAAGGGTGTACAAGG
Source organism: Anthonomus grandis grandis (assembly GCF_022605725.1). Lineage (NCBI taxonomy): Eukaryota > Metazoa > Arthropoda > Insecta > Coleoptera > Curculionidae > Anthonomus > Anthonomus grandis. The sequence goes on from NC_065546.1 coordinate 33,172,654, forward strand.
GGGCATCAAGTTACTTGTCCTTTATGTAGGTGTATTAAAAAATGTTGATAAAAAAATATGATTTTTAAATTTTGTTTATTGTTCAAGATAGTTCAAAATTCTGAAAACATTCTATAGGCAACTTTTTTAGTAGAATCCATTGGCATACTTAGAGTTTGTTGTATTTTATTTTAGATCAAAATGTCTATGAGAAAAGACTAAATTATTCGCATGGTAGGAAAAGAGATAGAAAATGCATCTCTTGAAGACCAATCTATTCCATTGACGCCTTCTCAAGCTAATTAGTTAGTTACACAAGAAAATTCGCTGGAATTCCTTCAGGACTGTAATAATTTCGATTGCCAAGATACGCTAAGTAATTATGGTATTGACAACAATGTCGAGATTTCGTATGTTGGTTGTGAGCGACATGAAATTGAACTTAATACTGAAATTCTTGTTCTTCTAAATACTGATCCCAGATTGATTCCTGATGAACAGTCAGCTGATGCTAATAATAAAGACAGTATTGTAAAGCAAACTGAAAACCAGCTAAATGATGAACTAAATATTGTCGAGGAAGATATTGCAGAATACGGAAACATGAGCGAGGGGAGAAAAAGAAGACACAAGGCAGACAAAAATAAATGGAAGAAAAATCAGAATAAGAAACTAAGAATGGAAGGGAAGGAATACTTGGGGTATACAAAACCAAAAGGAAAAAAAATGGAACAAAATCAAATTAGACCACCCAGATCCATAAAACCTACTTGTACTTCTTCGGTTTGTGCAAAATCAAAGAAAAAAATGTGTAAAAGATTTACTGAAGGAGAAAGGCAGTGCTTATTTGATAAATTTGATAATTTTTTTAACTGAGCTTAACTGAGACCAAAGAAAAATCTTTGTAGTTAGTCACGTTAACAGGGTTGTTCCAAGACGCAAAACAACGGTCGGTAGCTCTCGCAGAAGTGAAACCTTAAATTATGCGCTCACTTTCAGTAATAATAAATATCCAGTCTGCAGAAAGATGTTTCTGAATATTTGTTGATTCTCTTGGGTTAGGACCCTTTAATGTGCAGAGCTGGACAAAAAATAGTATCCATTCTATGCATAAGTGCAAGGAAGCACAAAATTTAAGTCACGTGAAAAACAACCCTCATCAAATAGATATTGATTTCTTAAAGAATTTTTTTAACCAGTTACCAAAATTGCCTTCACATTACAATAGGGCCAACTCTTCAAAACATTATTTGGAGCCTGTTTTTAAATCATTAAGCCAGCTTTATCAATTATATTGTGTAACGTGTAAAAATGCAGATAGAAAACACCTTTCAAACAAAACATTTTACTGTCAATTCAATGATAGTAATTTGGCAATATGTAAACCGAAAAAAGACCAGTGCGATATTTGCGTCGGTCATACTGTTGGGAATATTAGTGATGATCAGCACTAAATTCACATTCAAAAAAGATAGAGCACGAACAGAAAAGCAAAATGATAAAGCTTCAGCTCAGGAACAAAACTGCATTGTTCTTACTATGGACCTCCAGGCGGCTAAAATTTGTCCGAATGTTCAAGCAAGCAGTGTGTTTTTCAAGACTAAATTATGTGGCCACAATTTTACGGTGTACGATATTAGTAGCCATCATAGTACATGTTTTGGGTTCACTGAATATGATTGCGAATTGGTAGCTTCTGCGTTTACCTCATGCATTATTGATTATTTAGACAGACACTGCACCAACAAAAAGTTACCTGTTATTATATTATATTCAGACGGTTGCACCTATCAAAACCGGAACAAAGTCTTGGCCAATGCATTGCTTAATTATTCCATTAAAAATAAGATTCCTGTAACTCAAAAATTTCTTGAACGGGGTCACATTCAAATGGAGGGTGACTCCGTTCACGGCTGCATTGAGCGGAAGCTCAAAAACAGAGACATTCACCTGCCAAGTGACTATATTTCATCCAGCAGAAAAGCAAGAATTAAACCAATTAAAACTTATTTAAAGACTATTCAAAAACTTCTTTTTTGAAGTATACAAATATTCGACCAGGTAGGAAAGCCAATGATCCTACAGTCACGGATATTCGTGCTTTACATTACAAATTAGATGGAACAATTGAATACAAATTGCTATTTGATGATGAATGCAAAACACTACTCTTAAGGCCTAAGAAAAGTTCCGAAGTAATACTTAATTATCCTTAACAAATCCAACATTCCGATAAAAAAATCAAAATATAAACATTTACAGGAACTTAAAAATGTAATACTGGATGACTGTCACAGTTTTTATGATACTCTGCCATGTAAAGAAGACTAATTATTCATATGTAAAGCACTAATTATTTTTAATTAATATTTATTTAATTACGCCTAATTTAAAATAAAAACTTAAGGCTTGTATCCATATTTTATTTAAATCCTCCTATCTTCAATAAAAGCTATGCCAATAACTCCTATGTTACAAAAACACCTTAAAACGAATTTTCTCCTACAAATTACATAAAAATTGTTTTACTTAAAGTAAATAAATTCCTAATCAATAATGTTCTAATAACTTTGCACTTAAAAATTATTAAATTAATTTTTTAAACGTTTTTTTTTCTTCCTGTAAAATTCTGGTTTTTGCATATAGGAGGTATTGGTAGTAAACAGTCGATTTATTGTTTATTATTGTTAATATATTTTTTGTTGGCAACACTAAAAATGTTCATAGTGACCAACATCAAAAGGACACAACCACTATAAACATGGCGGCCACCAGGCAGTGGTCAATTTTGGGTATCGTGGCCATATGCATTGGCAGTCCAGGTATATTTATTAGACAGTTTTCAAAACCATTAAAAAGTATCACCAAAACCACTAACTGACATGTATGACATTTGAAGTGTCATTTATCGTATATCCCTACCGGCACCCTCCGCTATCTTATGGACGATAGGCATAGCCATAAACATAGCGAAACTCATGCGCCTTAATGTTATTAATGATGTAAGTTTATTTGGTCTCCTTTTGTCTGAAACAGTAAAAATAATTTTTTTTTATTTCATAACAATGACCACGACCAACCCAAATCTAAATTCCAATGTCTTGAAATTTAAGTAGGGTCAGATTTAATGATGAAGATGACTTCTAATAGACATCTTAGCAAATAATCCCTCCAGTTGTTGTTGATCCAGCAAAATAAAACATCATACACAATAATTGTGGTCTGATTCTGGAGCTGCAAAATCCTCAACCATATTGTAACTTTAGGTACTTTCCAATTTTTAAATAATGCTACCTAATTAAATTAGATATAATATTATAAACCACATATAATAAAATATCTATAGTTTGTTTAATATCAAATAAAAATGAGATTAAAAAATTTAAGGAGTAATAATAGTTAACAGTAGTTCCTGCGATAATAATATATTACAATAATTTATTTTTCGCTACAAGTAGCCCCAAAGGGCAAGAATATTAAATGAAAGCAACATCAGCATTTACCAGCCTCAAATGCTTACACCTACTTACCACTAAACCGATCGGTCTATATTTAGTCCCCATTCAAGGAACATTTGTAAATAAATAACAGGGATGACTGGAATCCTTCAAAGGTTTACTGTTAAATTAAGCAGAGAGATGCGTTGGCGTCCAATCCCCTTCGCATTCCAACTTCGTAACCGCCGTCATGTGGTCGAATTGGTTTATTACGTAACATAGTTTTAATGGGGGCGGCTCGAAAGACCAAAATGAGATGATTTATTTTCCAGTTGTCAAACTCCCGACCCGGAAGATGACAAAATAATGGTGCGACTCCATGGGCTTGAGAACAATAAGCGATCGGAAAGTTCGAAGAGTACCAACACGCTGGCGCACTACAGCAAGCAAGACATTTTGGAACAGTATTGTATTTCCGAACGGGGCCTGGGTGCCTTGGAAAATGGCGGACACAGCATTTTCGGGTAAGAAATTTTACATTTCATTTTTGAGGTCAACCATCTGTCATAAATTGTCATTTATGACGTCATCATGGTTCCACTATTATTTAGAGACAAAAAACATCTGATTGATTTTAAGAGTGTCTGCCTGACGATCGCAATTCCCGATTAAATTTCAATCGGAAGATTCGTAATGGAAATTCATTATATTCGGCGAGTGGCCGAAATTGGTAGGGAAATGGAACATTTTTCTCGCGGAATATCAGTTTGTAAATCCCGACGGGAAATTACTTTATGGGTGAAAATAAATATCATATACGACAGAATTAATTGATTGGACATTTAACTGAATAAATTATTAATATTAATTTTACTTTGATCGGCGTGTCATTATATATTTTCAACGCGTTTTGTAATATTATTTCTAATTTGTTAATAATTTTATATGTTGCACTAAAAAAAATTAATTCCTTGACTTGAGAAGAAATTTAAATTTTCATTTAAATTCCATTTTACGTTATGAAAAAGAGGATACTTCAATTAAAATCATAAACTCTTGTCGCTGTTTCAGTATATTTTACGTAAAATAAGTAAACTCTTAGAGAAGTGACTTTAAGACTTTGCTAAATAATTTTTTTTGATTCAAGAGCATAAACCCTTAATAATACAAATATTATATTTCGAATCAAGAGCGATTTTCTTGATGTTAGAATGCTGAAGTTTAACTCAATAGGAAAACTCTTTGGACATGAGAGTGTTCGACATGAGACGGACCTTTCTTCATCTGACAGTTTTGGATTTTTACTTAAAAGGCGTTATACACACGAGGCTAAAGCAATATATTGTAACGATTTTGTCAACACTGAGGAAACCAGGTGATTCTCTGTGATTCCAGAATGACACAAGTGGACGTCTGGAATGTTAACGGCAATCTTCCGGAATAGCGTTCTGCCGAGTATATAAAGAGCCGCATCGCCAATAGTTATCAGTTGTCAGTCCGTGCCAGAGATTTAAATAATTGTAAATAAATACAGTGAAAAGAAATATTTCTAGTAGTCACGAGGGATCGTGTTGTCGTATTGTTTTAATGTACGCCACATTGGTGTCAGATGTGGGGTGTGAAAAATAAATAATAGAGAACTTAAATAACTCGCAATTAAATGTGTGAAAATGCCGACGCTGGTACCACAGATATAACAAGCTAACGCAAGCATTGCGTTAGCTAGTTATATCTGTGCTGGTATATTTAAAAGTGACTGAGCTGAATAGGGAACTGGCGGCCTTGTGATACGGCGTCAACTTGAATGATTTGCTGGTAAATTTCGCCAACGTTGAAGTGAAGTTACAAGAAAATCCTGTCACACTCACGGATTGGAAGAAAAGATTTTGGAGAACAAGCAAGCAATAAAAGAAGATATTCTGGAAAAATCTTCTTTTGTCGAAAAGCGGATTCTCTCATGGGTGGTAAAATTCAAGAAGTTCAAAATAAAATTACAACGTTGGACGTTGTCACTATCGATCAGCTGACCTGTAGATCTTCAGCAGAGACCTTCAAAAAAGCGAAGTTTATGCCAATACGGAATCTGTTCTGTTAGGATTATGCACCTTAAATCACTTCAATTTGATGGTACTACATAACGAAATATTTATCAGCGTTTGAAAGGTCATCCAAGGAAAAGGCAACTGCCCTTAAATTCGCTTGAGAGGAGATGCTGTTGCCATCCTACAAAGAATGTTCCCAGAAGAACAAGAAATGTACGACCGTCTAGTGAGGCATTTGGAGATGCGTTATAACCAGTCACACCTGGAACATCTACCAGACCCAGCTGAAAAGTCGTTGCCAGGGGAATCCTTCCAAGAATTTAACGCCAACATTGCACGTTTGGTTCGACTGGCATATCCAGATTTCCCGAAAGGATTCGTGAAAGGTTTGGCAGTCCCAGCATTCCTGGATGGATTCTGCGATAGTGAAATGAGATAGTACTTCCTACTAGCACATTCATCTAAGCTAGCAAAGGTACTAGCACGGACCCTGAAATTTGAAGCTGCCAAAAACACGAATAAAGGTGAGGCTCTTGATTGGCAAGTGATCCGAGAAGGGGACGACTTCATCCATCAAGCGCATGATTAGGAAGGCAATTGGAGAACCGCGAGGCCTATAAGTTGAAGTGTTAGAAACGTGACACACAAAAAAACACTCTCTAGAAGTCGCTAGTTTCACTCCTGTCAAACTAAGGAAGGTCGGTGCGAAGAAGCGATCGTCGACCTGTCTTCAGCAAGCCGTAGTAAAAAGATCCTGTCTTGAGGAGTTCAAGCTTTGTCAGCCAGCAGAGGAGGAAGATGCTAAATTATTAGGAACCATCATCGTCGATGATACTTGGCAAAATGGAGATCTTATAAAAGACCAGGAGAAGGATCCCGATATCTAGGTAGTCCTAACAGGGATAAAGGAAGGAAGGAAGCCATCTTTCCCAATGTGGAACTCCCTAATTTTGGAAGTTGGACTTTTGAGATGGAAAATGGTTGATCACGTGCTTAAATGTCGGAGTTCAATTTGCTAAAGAAATCCATGCCGGTATATCAGAAGGACACCTTGGAGTAACAAAGACCCTGGGAAAGGCAGACGTAAAGGACTGGTTCAAGATATGCGTTGTATGTGCGGCAAGTAATGGGCCGCAGAGAAAGAAGGCTTTCGTGCATCAGTACAACGTAGGAAATCCCTTTAGAAGATTGCTATTAACGTTGCTGGTCCGTTACCCGAATCAGAAGAAGGAGGTTAGTTTATTGTGGTCGTAATGTTCTATACTTCAGTAAAAGGGTTAAGGCACACTCTCTACCAAATCTGTCAGTTTAGTGTACCTTTAGAGCTGCATTTAGACCAAGGACGAAATGTTGAATCTAGTTTATTCTAAAACAGCTGTTAGATGTTTGGTATGAAGAAAGTGAGAACTCTGCATTACACTCACAGGCCTTGTAAAACGAATGAATAGGACCATATCGGATTTTGGTCTCTATTCATCAAAAAGACTGGGATAGGTTTTTCAATTGTTTCTGCTGTATTGTCGATCGGTCATCTATAAAACCACAGGCGAGTCTCCGGTTCGAAAAGTGATGGTAACAGAACATTACCTCCCTTTAACTTTAACAGACTAGCTCCTTATTTTAGAAACCACGAAGACGCTAAACTCCGGCAAATGTAACCAGTCGAAGTTGACATTCGATAAAATAATGGTTTCCCATTTTACACGTCCTGTTTAAAACTATCTGGATACTATATTTCCAGACAGATGAATTGGTAGAAGAGGACCTTTTGAATGGCCACCAAGATCTCCTAATCTAATTCATTTAGATTTTTTCCTGGGGATATTTGAAATCCAAAGTTTATATACGAAAATCTCATCCATTATTCTCAAAGAGACCAACATACAAAATTGACGAAAACAAAGAAAACACAAGTTACGGTCTCACAACTTATAATCACAGGCTATACGTGTTTCGCTCTAGCTAGAGTATCATCAGGCCTTTAAAAGGTATGAATTTTGTGTATGGCTTTTGATGGCCCGATGATGCTCTAGCTAGAGCGAAATACGTGTAGCCTATGATTATATGTTGTGAGACCGTGACTTTGTGTTTTCTTTGTTTTCGTTTTCTTTGTTTCTAAGTAGTAGAAGGTCGGACAATCAATCATAATTAATTACCTCAAATAAAAATCATCATAAAATTTAAGTTACTAACAGAATAATTCAAATCAAAGTAAAAAGCGTGGGGTCCATGGAGTACAGTTTTTTGGGATAGCCATTCTACTGCAAATCTTTAGTAAGAAGTGCTACTTCCGCCTTGAAGTCTGCGTCGTTATTGCAGATGGTTACAGCTCGGTTGTACAGAGACCTGATGATTCCAAGTTTAGTCGAACCAGAGTGATTGGAATCAAAGTGTAGGTATTGTGTAATACGCATCATCAGAATTCACGCCACATTGATCCCATCAATCATATAGAATAGTAGCCTGCAGAATAGTAAATTGCTTTAGTTTACACTTGATAACGGTCGGAGATACTTACCGATCGAAACGTCGTGTTGTACGAAAACAAAGACAATGTCAGTCCGACTACCTGTTTCTACATTACCATTGTCTACCCCTTTCAAAAACAAATTTACCACGGAAGTTACCATGATATACACACTTGAAAACCATCAACTCCTTAACTTTCATGGGCAATATAGCGAAAATTAGATCCATTTACTGCTATAATTTCCAATAAAAGACATACCTTTTGTAGGTGCCTTTCTACGCACAGCAACTACTCGTGCTCCTCAAGAAACGCTCCCTCACTCCTTACGGGTTGCCTGAGACAACGCGTCTCCTCAGACGAGAACCTTTACAAGCTCTACAGCAGAAATCCATGCGATTTCGCTCCATATCCCAAAAAGCAATGGTGAGCATGCTGTCCTAATAATCAGTTCCCATACGGTTATTAAGGTTTTATATTTTTTTTAGGTATCCATGGTCTCCAAATATGACCCTCCAAGAACAAGACCTCCGTAGCTCCTATTTCCGAAAAAGAACCTACGGGGACCCCCGCCGATTCACTTGGATGCCTTCGGAGGAGGAGTCGATACGCATGGAAAAACCCCGCTCGATCACTGACCTCTCTTATAGAAACAACACGCTAACTCAAAGGTTTGTAGCATAGAATTTCTCATTCAATGGTTAATTAACCTTTTTCCAGCAAAAAGCATGTGAGTTTCGCCCGCTCACATACCCTCACATCCTTCGACGACGCCATGTCCTCTCTTAACTCATCCTCGAGTCACTTAAACCGAATAACGAGGAGCCAAGAGCGGCTCTTAGATTTGCGAAAATGTAACGAAGCAGCAATCACGAAACAACCGAAGATGTCCGAAAGCGGTTGTCCGGTTGATGCTAAAGTGATTAAAGGTCCGATGAAGACTCAAGCAACCCAAACCGATACTGTTTTGGCGAAAAAAGCGGTACCATCTGCGCATATCAGCTTCAGCCCCAAGTCACTACAGAGGGTGAGTACACCAGAATTATTGGTGGCCGAAAGTTTTTCCCCATTTAATTTTCGTTTAAAGGCTAAAATGGTTTCCCAGGCCGCGCAAACTAACGGATTCAATGGTCGTAAATTAACCAAATCAATCTCGGAGGCCGGCAGTACGTTTGCTTCCCCTTTAAATAAAGACAGGGGATTTTTTGTGGATTATCCGGACCACGAACCAGTTCATCGGTAAGACCCCCTACATTATTTTTAAGGAATGTGTAGTTATTGTTAAGAAAGATTTGGTATCACCCTCGATAAGGGTAGTACAAGGATTGTTTTAAAGGGTGTTTTGTTTTGTCCAAGGCGACTGGATATATCTATTTATTTATTTATTTCAATATACGGCAGAGCCAGTGTACAAAAACAAAATAGATAATACAAAATACTAGACAATATAACGATATAAATACAATACTAGGATTACAAAAAAAAAATATACCAAGATAAAACCTCTGAAAAAAATCATCAACACGGCTAAAAACTTAACTAAAAACTTAACACTATCCAAGGAACGTAGGTTAAAGTGTAAGATTATTTATTTTTGATTTGAATGACCGCCGCCGGAAAATGGATCCAAACTATTTTCATTAAAGAAACGCAAGGTCCTAGTCAGTGGAGAAAAAAACCTATAGTTGGCCGAATGAAAGGGTAAACGAAACATAGAAGAGTTGATCCTTCTTTGACAGGTGTTAAAAGGAATTGCTTCCAAGACGGTAGGACAATGATATAAACTATTTAATATCTTATAAAACGTTAAAGCATCAGAATAATGCCGTCTGACTTCAAGATTAGGGATATTAAATTGGACACTGATAGCATTAGAGTCGATGTAATAATTACGAAAAATATTAACTTTAGCTCTATAAGCAAGGGATCTTAAGAATCTTCTTTGTACAGCCTCAAGGCGTTCAATATGAGAATCATAATAAGGGGACCAAATTACAGACGCATACTCAAGCACGGAACGTACCAAAGAGTAATAAAGTAATTTGAAACAATAAGGTGAAAGATGTACACTATTTCTAGTGATAAAACCAAGACTACGCATACTCCTGTTAATAATATCCAAAATGTGCGGCAAAAAAGTTAGCTTGATATCAAACAGAACACCTAGATCTTTAACTGTATCAACTGACTTGGGTTCGTCATTGTTGATTGTGTATTGATAATTAATAATTTTATTAGAACGACCAAACAAAATACATACACACTTCTTTACATTCAGTTCCAGACTATTGCTATTACACCACTCAGCAACACTATTTAAATCCAATTGAAGTAGCTCCGCATCAAGATATGACTCAATGGCTTTATACAGTTTAAAATCATCAGCAAAAGCAAGATGTTTTGAATTAACAATTACATCACTCAAATCTCTTATGAACAAGTTAAGAAAGACTGGTCCAATATGCGAACCTTGAGGTACGCCTGAAGATACTTCAATACCATTAGAAATATAATTACTTATCCTGACCAACTGTGTGCGACCAGTCAAAAAACTGTGACAAAATTCGACCAAAGTTCTACCAAGGCCCATAGTCCCAAACTTCTGAACCAGATGTTCATGACCAACCCTATCAAAGGCCTTCGAGAAGTCTGTGTACATACTATCGACCTATACAGACCTCTCAAAAGCACCAATCAAATCATATTGGTAAGTCAACAGGTTAGTCACCGTAGATCTACCCTGACAAAAACCATGCTGATGATCACTAAGCAATCGCCTACAGTGCCACGAAAATTGCACAGAAAACAACCTGTCAAACAGCTTAGGAACTACAGACTGAATACACACACCTCTATAGTCACAAATATCAGTTCTATCGCAATTTTTATGAATTGGTGTTAAAAAGCTTACCTTCCAATAATCAGGAATTTTGCCTGATGTCAAGCAAAGATTGAAAAGGTGACGCAGAGGCTTACTCAGAGTGCACACACAGTTTTTAAGAAAAACAGATGGCATACCATCAGGGCCAAAAGAATGTTTGTTAGGAAGGCGTAAGATTTCATCAAATATGTCCAATAAAGAAAAAAAAAGCGATTTAAATCCAGACTGTAATCAAATTTATAGTCAGGAGCCTTGCGGACAGGTTGCCTGTATGTAGTTTCAAAATACCTAGCAAATAAGTTTACAATATCTTGACCATTACCAGCAACCTCGGCTTCCATATGCATGCTATTGGGGTATGAATCAGACCTACGTAATCTATTGATGTGTTTCCAAAATGATGAAGGATCATGAGTAATTTCAGTATTTAATCTTTCAATATATGACCTAAAACATTCATCACAAAGAGTTTTACATTTATTCCTAAACCAAGTGGGAAAATTAGATGATTTAAAATGTTTAATTGGAACAAACATCTCAATAGCAAAATAGAGAGCATTGTAAAAAATATCAATGCATTTATTAATATCCTTCTGATTAAAAGCGTTATCCCAATTCATGCAAACAAGGTAATTATTAATGGCAACAAAATCATAGTTTACAAAACCATAATAATAATCATCATACTTAAGACTAAAATCACAATTAATAGGAATACTTATTTCATAAGCAGGATGGTGGTTTGATGCCGGTTATAAATTTTCAGTGGCATATATGACTTCAACATTTGACAAACTTGAGAAAAACAGATCAAGAAATGTACCAAACAAATTTGGCAAGCCATTCACCTGCTTAAGATTAAGATAGTTACAACAACTACATAGCACATTTGCAGATGTTATAGACTTAGCCGTCTCAACATGCAGTCCGTTCACAGAGTTCCTCTATACCGCATGTGGCAGATTAAAATCACCACACAATAGAATTTCACAACTAGTATGAACACTCACAAGATCCATGGATGTAGAGGCAAATTCCTCATAATTGATAAAGGAGAAGCAGGAGGGATGTAGACAGCACCAAAAATGATATTCTTGTCACTGCATGATACAAGCACAAAGATGTGTTCCAGGGTTGAATCACTGGTCTGTAATAACCTGGTTTTAAAACATTTACGAACAGCAATCAAAGTGCCATTACCCCTTTGCCTCCCCGTATTTGTGTAACTTCGATCTTGACGGAAAATATTGAAGTCAGTGTATCCGAGTCGAGAAAATCTTCATTAAGCCAAGACTCCACCAAAATTACAACATATATGCAACTGTTGACAGCATTTCGCAGATCAGCTATTTTAGTTCGCAAATCAACCGCATTATGAAAGTATACATTAAGTTTTTTGGAGTTTGCTTAATAACATTATTCCTCTTTTGTTGGACCTTAGGAATGCCATTAAAATATTGTATGCATAAGTTCTGTTCTGTACGTGAGCGCAAAGTAAGTTCTTCATAAGCATTTTTTACTTGCTTACGTTGAATAGGTGTTAGGTCAGCTTTTATTTTTATATTTTTTGAAAATTATCAAGTGATTTACGATTTTTTAAAACAGAGGATGCCAGCTCACTATTAGGGAAAACCACTCTTAAAGGTCTCAATTTGTCTTTGTTCAATTTGCCTAGACGATAGGCTTTAAAACTTGGACAGGTAATATTTAGTCTTAGAAAGCACTCAATTACATACTTCTTGTCGTGATCTAAACGAACTTTAGATTCTTCGGCATTACTCTCAGGGACATCATAAAAAATAACATTCTTGGATCTGGAAGCTCTTTCGTGCATTTCCTCGTAAATCTCTGCAGCGGTCTGCTCAGCAGCCATGTTAGTCTTACTTACCCCCTGAGATTTTAATTGATCCAACTCATACTTAAGGTCTTGGACCTCAGATCTAAGCTCAGATACCACTAAGCCAAGGTCGCCTGTCTGAATAGCCTTAATTTCATCCAACAGACATGTCAACTTAGTGTTCTGATCGTTAATAGCATTAAAAATATTTAGTATGATCAAAACAACATCCGACATCTCAATATTCTGTTTGTTTACTAGACGATCTTGAATTTTCTCTCCTAACCTCGAAAAGTCGTCAGCTGTTTCAGCGAATTGATCCTGGGCACTGTTCGAAGCATACGGCTGCAAAACACGTTTACGGGCTGTAACGGAATCGCTGTTGGCGATCGCAGGCAACGGCAACAAGTCGGACTGATGACCAGACATTACTCGACCCGACAAAGATGCCTGCTGATCTTAAACCTGATCCGGGTCACTCAACAGATCGGATGGCGCCAACGATGCACGGCACCTAACCTTTTTGACATGAACTGATAAAATTTCAGCAAGAAATCAAATGTAGGGAAAAACAATGAGTTCAAGTACTATAGCGGTAAACGAGGGCCTCTATGGCAGAGAGGACTCCGTGTTTAAGTCTTCCACCCCTAAATTCGAAGAGCCCAAACCGTCTGTATTGTATTTGACTTCTTTGTGGTTGTTCCAGTCGATCTTTTCCGACTGCAAGATGGAGTTCAGTTCGAACATTCAAGGTGTGACTGTATCCTTTAACATACAAGACGGTTTGTATGTTCCTTTAACATGTTCCTTTAACATACAAGATGGTTTTAATCGCTTTTGCCGCTTGGATGCTTCATAGAGGGCTGTCGACTAGAAACATTGCTTTAATATTCCCTTGGATAATAGTCACTTTGTATGGCCTTCACTTCAATCAATATAGAAGCATAAAAAGGTTGATGAGCATTTTGAAGGCGGTGAGAAACTCTACTGGGTTGCCCTGGATGGCTCTGATTATTATTTCTGTCGGATTGGGTTTAAGGGTCATTCTGATTTTAAGAACCTTGCAAGCCTCGGCCAACTTGTGGTATCGCAGAAAACTGAAAAAAAAAAGAACTCTACGAAACCCTTAACTAAAATGTCTAACCTTAACGGCGGCACATTTTTCACAACACCAATTGTGTGAACCAGTCTTCCTAGCTTGTGCGAAACTTTATTAAAACTGGAAACCGAAAGGCCCGTACAGCCCCTATGGAACCAAGAATTACACAAACTACACTCAACTGAACTAGAGTTTGATGGAAACCCACGACGAAATTTACAACAACTACTCACGTCGGCCATCTTGGAATTGTGATAATGAGGCTGATCACCACACTTACTAAATGTCAATATAGAGAACTGAACGATAACTGGGTTCGCCGGGTAGCCACCTCGGCGCTGTTGATCAGAAGTGTGCTGCGCATTGATTGGCTACTCTGCGCGTTGTTTTTATTTTCACTTGCGTCAGTTTGACATTCTCAAAAGAGAGTCTCTTACTATCTCAGTCTATTATTATATTTATAAGTAATTTTTTAATGCTTTATATATTTTTTGCATTTTATAATATACCAAAAACTAATTCGCATATTACTTTTTTTTGTTTGTGTAGAACGACCATAGATTTTGAAAGTGGCGAGAGCTATTTGATTACATTAAAAAAAGGTAAACATGTATGCGAATTGTACTTTCCAAAAAAATATGTTGTCAGGATATATCGGAAAGTAATTGATTCTGATGGGAGTCTAGAATAGAGATAGAATAGAGATACACTTCTGACTAACAGCGCCGATCTGGCAACTTTCGGAACCTAGTTTTCCTTCATTTTAGAGTACACACATGTAGCATACATATCAGTCTCCTGATCTCTAGTCTCCTTGGTTTGTCCCTGAAATTATGGTGTTTCTTAAATTTAATAACGTAGATGTAAAGCGCAACACTTCATAATGTTTGCTTATTTCATCACTGGACATGGGTACATCTTAACACTACCCTTTACTGTATTACCTACATATTCGGGATTTAAATACATGCTGTCTTGTCCTCTTTTTTTTGTAAATTATAATCTATAAAAATATGCTGTAGAAATAAGATTGTTTTATGGTGTTCTTATTTAATGTTGTAATTAATTTATTTATTCATTTATACTTAAATAAAACCAGTTTTATTTTAAGTACTAAATCTGCAACACTTTCTTTCTATTTCATACTAAGGACGTCAAAATTTAGTATTTTTATAATGTTATATTAAAAATGTGAAAATGTCAAGTATGAATTGTTAAGTGGTGCCGCTCCCTAGTAGTAAAGTCCAATGCAAAATTTAAGAGGTGTTATCATATAACTTTATTATATTTTCTGATTTAAATATTTGAAAAATTTTCAAAATTTTTACAAACTTTTAAATGCAATAAGGAAATATTGGTTTTTATTAAAATTTACTTTTACCAATTCAAAACGTAGTTCTAATACTTAAACAAGCTAAACATTACGTTAACTACTCTTGACTTTGAGGAAAAAATAAATTAAAGTATTTTATAGTGGCACCTCCATGCACCCCAGAAAATTTCAAAAGGGTGCTACCACGTATTAATAATTAAATAGGAACTGAAGCCTCAAAATGACAAGGACCATCGATAAGGTTGAGTGCAAATTTTAAGAGGTGTTACTATACAACTCGATTATTCTTTGACATTTATTTAATGTAATGTTTACTTGCAAGAATTCAAAACTTAATTTTATAACTTAAACAAGTTAAGAATTACTTTAACTACCCTTAAGGGAAAAATAAATTAAAGCGGTTAAAATGTCAAGTAAGAATCGTTAAACGGTAACACCCCTCATAAGGTTCAAGGGAAATTTTAAAGGGTGTTACTATATAACTTTAGTATTAAATCACATTTATTAAATGTATGCAATAAACTTATTTAAATATTTTAAAAATTTGTGGAATTTACACAAAAAAATTAATTGCAATAAGAAAAATTTGGGTTTGAGTAAAATTTACTTTCAGGAATTCAAATAAAAAACTTGCTTGTAGTAATTAAACAAGCTACAAATTACTTCAACTACCCTTGGGGGAAAAATAAATTAAAGCCGTTAAAATATCAAATAAGAGTCGTTAAATGGTAGCACTCTCCACACGATCCAATGCAAATTTTAAGGGATGTCACTATATAACTCTATTATTCTCTCACAACTTTTACATTTCAAGTAGGAATCGTTAAATGGCAGCACCCCTTATAAGGTCAAATGCAAATTTTAAGGGGTGTTACGTATAACTCTATTGTTTCATGTTTGGTGAATGTTTAAATTGAATTTCATTAAAATATTTGCAAACTTTGCAGAACTTAAAAAAAATAATTTTAATAAGAAAAGTTTGGTTTTGATTGAAGTTTACTTCCAGGAATTTAAAACTTACTACTTATTCTTAAACAAGCTAAAAATTACTTTAAATAACATTAAGAAAAAATTAACTGTTTTAGGGGCCCAGACCAATTTTTAAAGGGTGCCACCATATAATAATTAATAATAATAATAATAATAATAATAATAATAAGTTTATTTGCCAAAATTTACAATTCATCTTAAATAAATTGTCCTTACTGGCAACATGTTAATGATGTTTTTTTGTTTTATATATTTTGTTGTAGTACACCAAAGCTAAATAATTATAAAAGATATTTGGACATTGAGCATGATATCTTTATGGTCCAGTATTATTCAACAAATAAAAAATGTTAAATCATATACCCAATATAAAAACGTTTAATTTTGGGATATAGTTTCACAATTTGGGGAAAAGTTACCATTAGGTTCATAGAGGCCGAGTTTAGTGTATTTGAACCCAACTTTGATTTTATTGTTTGTAAATTTCATTTCTTTTTAAATTAATTTCATTATATTTTATTCATTGTTCACTAAGGCGTGTAAAACTTGGCGATATGTGTCCTGAATCCATTCTTGTATGACTGAGTTAAAGCGTTTTTTTCCAATTACATTTCGGAGATCATATCGTCCATGTTTTTACAAAGTGGCATATATCAAATAGTAAAATTTTACAGAACAGCCAATTTAAAAATTCCAAAATATTCAACCAGCTGTGTTTTATTTTTCAATAAACTAGAAGAACTTTTCGATTAAATATATTATAGCATTATGCTTAAATTATAACATTAAGCACATTTTTTCAGCACCGGTTAATTTTTTAGCAGTCAGCGCTTGCAGCAATAAAATATGTTTTGCAATATGGCGTATATGATATAGGTCTATTTGTGGTTTCCACAACTGGAATTTTAAAACATACGCCCAAACTGATTTTGCTCATAGCTTCTCAATGCTTGATCATACATATACGCCACTTTGTGAGGGTATAGATAAATTCGAACCTAACTACAAGCGCTAAAAAAGTGATTTTTGTAAAAATAACGATATACGCCGCTTTGTAAAAACATGGACGATATGGAATTATATTAAACGCCTTAGGATGATCTAAATAGGTCTTTAGGTACTAAAATTTGGATACCAGGCATCTGAGCTTACTTATTTATTGTGAAAATTCCATTTATGATTTTAAAATTATATTTTCGGATTTACCAATAACGGTCCCATTCTATGAAGCTTATAAGATGTAAAACTGATATATTTTATTTTCTTTACATGATACATTGAAACCAATATGAAATATTACCAAAATCTCTTTCAGCAGTTTATTTTAAATCTTGCCACGTATTTGTCTTATACAAAATTGCAGTATCATAAAAATAACTTACAATTTCCCTATTGCAATTTCATTTTAGTAGTAAGGACCTAACATCGTTTCCTGAGGGTCCTCATAAGTCACTTTATTACGTCTGCGCATTTAACCCATTTGATCCTGAAACTATATTTTTCCGAATTTGTATATTTTTTTCTTAAAAACGGTCAATAGAAGGTCCCATAAGTCGAGAAAAAATCATGATTTTTTTTTCAATTTCCAGTTTTGGAAGAAACGGCGGTCCTTTTAAAAGGACGGTAGGATAAAGGGCTACTATTAGAAAAATAAGTAAAGGCTTAAAAATATGTTTATATATCTTAGAAAAATACTTAAAACTTAAACTTAAAAACTAATTTGTATGATAGTCCACAAAACAGTTTTTTGGGTGAAGACCAACTTCACATTTTTGGCACACAAAATTTGCTTTTTTGTGGCACACAGCACATTTCCGCTGACTCTCGTGATATGTAACTAAATGATCTAGTCTATCGTAGCGTGAGAATTGGAATGCAGTTTTTGGCAATTTCGAAAGTCCACTCTTAGTTGTTTTCCTGTACGTTTCGAGCAGCTGTGTCCCTAGGTCCCTTCTAAACTGAAGTTGGTCAAGAGTACCAGCATTATTCCTATGGAGTTGCCACGAGTTTTGTGAGGCCATGTCTACACAGTGGGAAAATAATGGAAAATACCACTTTTTACCTCGTACTGAAACTCTATATTGGCTTATGTTTTGGTCACTACGGTCTACACCTCCCATATTTTCGTTGTATGCCTTGATCAGTTGAGGCTGATCTATATAAACAAGCTTTTTTTCAGCCTGTGAAAATCGTTTGACCTTATTTACTGGCAAAACTGAACATGCATTGGTGGCTAAAGTAACAATGCTGTTGTCATTCCATTTGCCTAATGCGATTTCATTATCGGCAACACCCCATTCAAATGTATCTCGTGTCTTTTTCTTCAGAACTGCCGCATTGCTAAATGGAGATTGTGGGATCCGGTTTTCACGTATAGTACCAGTTGCCTTGATGTTCCTTAATTTTAGCTCCTTTAGAAGTGACAAAGATGCGAAAAAATTGTGTGTCAAAAAATATGTGAAAGGGCTGGTAAGGCATTTTCTGTAAAAAATCTGCATATTGAAGAACAACTGACGCTCCCAAACCCAGGTATTTATATTTGTCCGGAATTGTTGTCGACGCATCGTGGTAGGGATCAAAATAAACAATGTATCCAAGGCGTAGGGTACCTACCCAAAATTTATACCCCCACCTTATAGGCTTGCCTCGAATAAATTGCTTACCGCTATGTCTCCCACAATACGGTATCATGGCCTCATCAAGGCTGTGATTCTCTTCAACTGGGGCATAATCAAAAAATTTTTTATTTAGGCTCTTGAAAAGAGGACGCAGTTTAGAGTACTTGTCTTTTTTATTAAGGGAAGTATTATCACTGCAATGAAAATTACTCATTATGAATTGAAATCTATCTCTGGAAATAGCGGCTAATATAAGTTTATTCTGGGTATCGTTGCAATTTTGCCAATACATATGTCGCCTTGGAACAGTTGTATATCCACTGACAAGTAACACCCCTATGAAGCAGTACATCTCGTCTGCAGTAACGTTACCGGGGCGGTTTTTTTGCTGTGCATAAATATTGGTAAAATTGACAATTTCTCCTACCAAGTTCTCATCAAAGAACAGCTTGAAAATATTTCCAGGGGAACGATTGCTTTGTGCAGTTTGAACTGATTGCCATTGCATAAACGTAGACTCTAAATCTTTATTGAGAGTATAGTCAAACGTCTTTATGTGTTTAGGTCGCCTTTCAACAAAAGTGGACAGTGGTAGATCATCATCACTGTCCCAGTCGTCTTCACCTTCTACGTCAAATTCAATTTCCGCCGGGGCCCTTAGTTGCCCTTATTTGCCCGGGTAAATTATTTGGTACTACATCGTCTTCAGCCCCAGAATCTTCATCGGTATCGCAGTTTTTGTTGGCATTTTCGGGTGGAAAAATTGTAATGCCTGTAGGAATGTCCGACGTAGAGTCATGAGTCATTCTCCAATTCCTTTAAGATTTCTGCTATGGCTAGTGGTTTTTTCCAATACCTGTAAAAAACCACATAGTAGTATATAATCCTACCGTCCTTTTAAAAGGACTCGTTTAATTGAACGCTCCTGGATTGATCAAGAAGTGTGAAACATAACCACAAATATATAAAAAGGTTAGTATGTTATGTTATATGTTTTAACATATATAGAATATTGTCTATAATATGAAAAAAAATCAAAACAAGAACGAAAAAATAAACGAGTTTTAACATATCTTACCTTGAGTCACTCATTGCAAAATCAGTCAGTTACTTTGAGGCATCTAATGTTAGTTTTTTAGCAAATAAATTGGTACTTCTAAGAATTTACAACGTTAACATGTTGTGGAAAAATTTCCAGTTTTAAATTTTTCACTTTTAGGCATCTTACTCATTATTGTTAACTACATTATTAATTAATTTACTTAAACACCAACAGGTCTATATCCTCAAAAACCAATAAACCAAATGTTCATTCAATTTGAAACATGTTCCATTTGTCGCAATTTAACAAAGAGCTTGGATTTTTGTGTTTGGCCTGAGAAGGCCTAATATAGGCCGAAACGTTGGTTATTAAAGGAAAAAGAAAATGAAAAACTTGAATTTTACTTAACCATTTATCCAACTAAACTCTTAAAAATTAACCAAATTAAATTGGGTCACTAAGACAAGACACAAAATTTTACTTAGTTTCATTCAGACATTTGAGTTAAACTTTAAGAAATTATTTAAGAAAAACTATTTTTTGTTCTTTACTTTCAAGCATCTGAAGTCAACTTTAGTTACTTTTAGACACTTCAAATTAGTTTTTCTTACAAATATTTTTTTCTAAGGTATTTTAAGTCATTTATAGATAAAGTCGGTTATCTAAAGCAAGTTTTTTAGGCAGTCAATGTAGGCATTTACAGTTATTTTTAGTTACATTAGATAATTTAGTCATATCAGTAATTTGTAACTCAGGCTGATACTTGGGTAACGTAACTTTCTATCAATCTTTTACAAGATCATCTTATGTCATATCAAAGAATTTTAAGGGATGTTACTATATAACTTTACCATTTTTACATTTTTTTATAAATGTTCTTCAAAAAAATCTTCTAATCTTTTTTAGGACTCAATCGGATGAGCCGCCACGCTCTCCTTTCTTGACCACCCCGGCCCCGAACCCCTTTATTCGTGAAAATCCCTCCCAGAGTGAAACCTCCTCACTATCGAAATCGGAGGACCACGAATCGGAAGACTCCACCGATCCCAAAAAGGAGATTTTTATCGATTACAAGCCGCAGTTGCCGTACACTCAAACTAAGAAACCGCTAGTAAAAACATTTTCTGACGGGGTGATATTGACAGAGAAAAAGAATTATTTTATTAGTGAGGATCGGGTGGTGCCGAGTGTTCGACCGACATACACTTCCATGAGCCATGAAAACTTGCATTTGTTGGATAGTACCCAGTTAGAGTGTAAGCCGCATTTCCAAAAAGGTATTTCTATTAATTACAAAAAAAAACCATAACGGTAAATCGGATGTTTTTAGCCCCAATTAAAGACGAAGGTGTGTGCCCTATGCCCTTGGAAGAGAACATTTATTCGTCCGTTGATGCGGGATTGCAATCACAAGATTCTATCGACGAGGAGTTTCATGAGAACTACATGCTAAACAGGTTGTGTCAAAGGTGAAAAAACTCATTTTTATTTCACTATTGTATGATTAACATTCTGGTTTCAGGCAAGAGTCCATAGAGACTGATATTGAGGCAATATGCGAACGAATATCTTTGGGAGACGAGTCTATAGTCCCTTCAGTTTATTTCCAGCATACCAAGTTTTCTCCATTTGCCTCAAATGATTCGTTAGCGAACGAAGCAAGGTACTAATCGATTAAGTACTAAACAAATTAATCATTTTTTTTACAATTCTTCTAGGGACCAATCTGACGACATATGGAACGAATCTCAGGTAACCGTTTTGCAAGTCGACTCTGGTACGGACAATGGTACTGCCCTCAGTACTTCTGAAACAGTTTCAGCCTCACCTAAAGGTAAAAACTTTATTTTTTATTGTTTGCCTGATTTATCGCATTTTTTCACACTTAGTTCCAAGTATATTATTATCACCTTCCTCCAAGAGAAAACACCTGCTCATGATGCAACACCAGCAAAAGTCTTCGTTTGACATGGATCCTCTGGACGAGGAGGCCGTCGAAGATGTCCTTAAGCCGATTTCTAATGAAAAACCCATAAATACGGTAAGAAAATTGCAGTGGCGAAGCGTACGAGTAGACAAGGTAGACACTGTCTACCCAAAATTATCCAGTTATTTGTTATTAATTTATCACGTAATTATTTCATGTGATTGTTGAATTAAAATTAAAAAAAAAATTAACACAGAACGTAGCCTCTCCTTACTATTATTAAATAGTATCTAAACACGATTAATCTAATTAACGATTTTTATTGTTTGTCTAACCGAAAAAAAAATTCACGCTTCGCCACTGGAAAATTGTTTATATGCGTTTGCCACGGTAACCAAAATTTAGGGCAAAAAGTAGTTTAAACTCCAAATTTATTTATTTATTTATTAATTTCAATATTTATATATTTCAATATACGGCAGAGCCAGTTTACAAAAACAAAATAGATAATACAAAATACTAGATAATATAACAATATAAAAATAATATTAGAATTACAAAAAAAATATATACCTCTGAAAAAACTATCAACAAGGCTAAAAACTTAGATAACACTAAGGAACGTAGGTTAAAGTCTAAGATTATTTATTTTTGATTTGAATGACCGTAAGCCGCTGAAAAATGGATCCAAACTATTTTCATTAAAGAAACATCCTAGTCCCCCCCGTCCGAAAAGTCCTAGTCAGTGAAGAAAAAAACCCATAGTTGGCCGAATGAAAGGGTAAGCAAAACATATCCTTCTTTGACAGGTGTTGCTTCCAACATGGTAGGACAATTACATGTATAAACCATTTAAGATCTTATAAAACGTTAAAGCATCAGAATAATGCCGTCTGACTCCAAGATTAGGGATATTAAATTGGACACTGATAGCATTATAGTCGATGTAATAATTACGAAAAACTATAAGCAAGGGATAATAAGAATCTTCTTTGTACAGCCTCAAGGCGTTCAATATGAGAATCATAATAAGGGGACCAAATTACAGACGCATACTCAAGCAAGGAACGTACCAAAGAGTAATAAAGTAATTTGAAACAGTAAGGTGTAAGATGTACACTATTTCTTGTGGTAAAACCAAGACTACGCATACTCCTGTTAATAATATCCAAAATGTGCTGTAAAAAAGTTAGCTTGGTATCGAAAAGAACACCTAAATCTTTAACTGTATCAACTGACTTGAGTTCGTTATTGTTGATTGTGTATTGATAATTAATAATTTCATTAGAACGACTTTATAATTACTTATTCTGACCAACTGTGTGTGACCAGTTAAAAAACTGTGACAAAATTCGACCAAGGCCGAAAGCCCCAAACTTCTTCGCCTTCGCCTTCGAGAAGCCTATATACACACTATTAACCTTTACAGGCCTCCCAAAGGACCAATCAAATCATATTGGTAAGTCAACAGGTTAGTCAACGTAGATCTACCCTGACAAAAACCATGCTGATGATCACTAAGCAATCGCACAGAAAACAACCTATCAAACAGCTTAGGAACTACAGACTGAATACACACACCTCTATAGTTACAAATATCAGTTCTATCGCCATTTTTATGAATTGGTGTTAAAAAGCTTACCTTCCAATAATCAGGAAATTTGCCTGATGTCAAGCAAAGATTCAAAAAAGGTAATGCAGAGGCTTACTCAGAATGCACAGACAGTTTTTAAGAAAAACAGGTGAAATACCATCAGGGCCAAAAGAATTTTTGTTAGGAATGCGTAAGATTTCATCAAATATGTACAATAAAGAAAATTAATTGATCCAAGAAACTCTCTATATTAATTTAAAAAAATTTGAAGATATTTTAAGTAAATCCTAAGTTACTACTACTAAAAATAAACCGAAAAAATTAAAAAATCATTTATAGCTCGAAGTTCCAAGGATGCTCCAGTTCGCCCCGATTAAACCGAACAAGTCCAAACATCAAACGTTGAGATCCCAATCCCCTTTGAGGTTTCGAAATTACGGGGAACCCTCTGTAGGCTATACCACGGCGGAGTCTCCCCTACCGGCCGTCGTTCCCGAACTACTACTGACCGCAACAGATTCCTGTAAAACCAACACGGACTTATCGGAGAGTACCACCACAGACGACTACCTAACCGCCAACTCCGGAACCGATAGTTCCAGGAAAAGCACCTCGTTCCAGGTAAGTTTCTACTAGCACCTAATTTCTTTGAAAAAGCTTCAGTTCTTATTTCTGTTTTTGTTTTGATCTGTTGCCGTTTCCTCTCTCTCTCTTTAGGTTGTTCCTTCTCTCTCTCCATCAGTTTCACCTGATGCCCATCAATTTTTGCACGCTGACCATATTTCAATTAATGCCATTTCTTATGCAAAGGGCTCGCATCCAGGCACCGGCAGATCGACTCCGTCCGACGATAGCAGCTCTTGCGGCAGCTACAGTATTGAAAGATCCACCCCGGATCTATTAAAAGGGTAACGTTAATTTATAGGTGTAGTTGATGTAGATGTAGAGTGATAGAGAAGCTGTTAATGGATGGTGTCAACTATAATTCAGCACAACATGTGAATTGTCACATATTCTAGGTTACGAGCTGTGAACTTTTTCCCAACTTAAAATGCCTTTTGTAATACTCAACTCATCACAACGTTTTTATGCTCAACGCCTTCTCAGGAGATGGTCTATAGTAATCTAAGAAAATTGTGAAAATATTTTTAGTGGCTATTCTGAATTATGTCCTATTACGTGTGGGTGTGCTAATTATTGCAAAGTTTCACGTTGCAAATTAATTCCCAAAAACTTTAAATTTGGTGATATTTTATGACACTTCTACTTTCAAATCCATCCTCAGGAACAACTAAATCTAAATCTAAAAAAACGACTAAATCTAAAAAAAAATGAAAATATCTTAAGGAGTTCCTGAGTTATGCTTCAAAATGGTCCTTAATGATCAAAAGCCTAATTGTTGAAATATGGGTTTTAAAACGTTAAATGCGGTGAATGTTCATCCTTTGCAGACAAAAGTGCCTTTAAATTTTGAGGTACAAAAATCATTCATAGATCTTATTGGATGTCCTTTCTTGGAATAAAACTTGTTTAAAAATAGTCCAATAGCTTCATAAATTATTCCCAATAATCGCGAATAGTTTTTAATTAACTTGGCAGGTAAAACTGTCTGAATCAAAACTGCCCTTACTGCCATAATTCTTATCCCATAATGATGTTTCTACCTTTAAGTCCATTATCAGGGTCTATTACATATTAATGTAAAAAAAAATTAAATGGTTCCTAAGTTATGCCTAAAAATTTCCCTTGATAATTAAAAATCTTCTTTTTGGAATATGGGTTGGATTGGGTTGGGTTGGGATTAAAATCTCAAATTCGCTGACTCTTGGAACTTTGCAGACAAAATTGCCTCTTACTCAGAACATTTTTGAGGTTCAAAAATCATATATACAGGGTGGTCCATTTACCTTCAGACATCCCAATATCTCTAAAACTAAACATGTATCCAGAAAATGTTTTATGTGAAGTTTGAATAGTTTTCAGAAGGTCATAAAATGACGTCATTGGTTTGACCTTGAGTGGACGTTTTCAAGGTCAAATGAAGGTCAACTTCACTTTTTTGCATAGAAACCTCTATTTTTTTAATAGTATCTGATTTAGCTTTAAAAAATAAGTAACTTTTATCTGACACTTTTTTACATGCGACCTCTCCTTTTCAAGATATTAATTCTTGATTCTTTTATGAATTTTTTCCTTGACAATGACATTTGCCTTCGTAGGTAGTATCTGATGATCTATCAAAAGGAGTGAAAGTATTTTATGAAAGAATTTTATTATCAAAAGAATCGAAAACTTGAAAATAAAACGTACAAAGTTCAAATAAAAGAAATTGAAACAAAAAAGTCAGAAAATTATTTTAATAAATGTTCAAAGTGTTGACCTTCCACTTCTATACATTTGTCGACTCGCTTTCTAAACGATCAATGAATAGAGTTGAGCATCTGTGGAGTTATCTGCCCACAAACCTCCGTGATTTGCAGCTTCATATTTTCGGGAGTCGTTGGTGGATCGCGATATACGATCTCCTTCAAATAACCCCATAGAAAAAAATCTAAGGGTGTCAAATCAGGTGACCGTGGCGCCCAGTGGACGGCTCCACCGTGACCTATCCAACGTCCATTGAAGTCACGATCCAACACTTGGCGCGCAACGCGTGAATTATGTGCAGGACAACCATCATGCTGGTACCACATATTTAGTATCACTTCAAAACACACATCTTAAAATACTGGTAGAATCTCCAGCAAAAAATTACGGTATTTTTGGCCTGTAAGGACACCATCAATAAAATAAGGTTCAATGACTTTATTATTGATGATGCCACACCAGACATTCACAGACCATGGGCGCTGATTTTCTATCGCTCGAAACCACCTGGGATTTTCAACTGCCCAATAATGCATGTTATGACGATTAACTACACCATAGTTCAGTCACAAAACAACACTCGATTTTGGAAATCATTCCCGTGAAGCTCTTGATGTAACGACAAGTGATACGGATCAAACTTGTGGCATTTCAAAATTCTCAGGACACTTGTTTTGGAGATTCCATCCAGAAGCAGAAGAAATTGATCGTGAGCTGACTCCAGGATTATGGGCAACTGCAGCTAAGACAGCAATTTCATTATTTTGACTGGTTCGTTCGTTCATTATTTTGACTCTTTCGTGATCGATTTATCGTTCTCACACTTCCATCCTCTATAAAGTGGTTCACTACACGATAAAATGGTGATCGCGATGG
This sequence comes from Anthonomus grandis grandis, assembly GCF_022605725.1. Taxonomy (NCBI): domain Eukaryota; kingdom Metazoa; phylum Arthropoda; class Insecta; order Coleoptera; family Curculionidae; genus Anthonomus; species Anthonomus grandis. The sequence continues at coordinate 33,199,143 of NC_065546.1, forward strand.
AAGTCGCCACTGAGCATGTCGCATGGTATGCAGCTCAATGACTCTATTAATATTCCGTTCAGATTCACCATAGATAAGGACATTTCAACTTTTTTATTTATTGTTAGGCATTCGATAGTCACTCAACAAAATAGTAAAATACTTGATAACTGAACGAATACTGTGAACGAAAATATTCTCTCATTTACTTTATTCATCAGTATTTGTTTACAATAGCCTGAAATACCTGGGATAAACACGTGAGATCTGTTCACTATAGAAAATGTTTGCATCATAACAAGTTCCATTGATCATTGATCAACAATGCCTTGTCACAACAATATTGAAAAATTGCTGAAACCAAAGCTTTTCTTATTTCTAATGTTATTGTCAAGGAAAAAAAATTCGTAAATGAATCAAGAATTAATATCTTGAAAAGGAGAGGTTGCATGTAAAAAAGTGTCAGATGAAAGTTGCTTATTTTTTAACGCTTAACAGATACTATTAAAAAAAATAGAGGTTTCTATGCAAAAAAGTAAAGTTGACCTTCATTTGACCTTGAAGACGTCCACTGAAGGTCAAACCAATGACGTCATTTTATGGCCCCCTGGTAACCTTTCCAACTTCACATGAAACATTTTCTGGATACATGATTAGTTTTCAAGATATTGCGATGTCTCAAGTTAAATGGACCACCCTGTATATGAAATTATTGGGTAAGAAATGCTCTTTTTTAATATTAAGCTTTTTTCTTATATAAATTATGATACTTTTAAATAATTTTATAGAAAAATGGTTTTATAGAATTTTCCTAATAGGCATTTCTAACTAAAACACTAAACAACCGTGTAGAATATTGTTAATAACATTGAGACTAAGAATACAATAATGAGTAAATGCAAATACTTAAAGCAAAACAAAAATGATGGCAGAGCTGGAGAAAATATTTCAGATTTTGAAATGTTACTTCATGTTGAAGAAAATAAAGGAATTATTTTAGTTCAGTCTTGGGCACAAAAGGGTAAAAAAATACAAATACCATTCCTTTAAAACATCAGGAACTGCGATGGAATCCGAAGAACAGATTTCTGTTTTGAAGTTATGGAAAGGGCGAATAACCACAGAGATTTTTCACGAATTTTTTGTTTTACGGACGAATGTACCTTTACCTGAAATAATAGGCCAAATATTAAAAATTTTCCTTACTGGAGTAAAAGGGTAGTACAATGCTAAAAAATTAAATATATCATCCAATAAGATAGTTGAAATTCCCAATGAATTATGTGATGCAGAACAGATTTGCCATTTTTCATCTACTTTTCAAGCTCCTAACTCTGCGTCAGATGACAAAATCTGTTTCTATCGTTCAAATGTCCATCCCAATATTAATATCAAAGTAAATTTTACGCTTATAGATGGGGATTCCCTCTTAAAGATTCTGAATAGCATATCCACTGGGGCAATTGGCGATGATGGCATATCAGTAAGGGATATTAAACATTGCTTGCCATTCCACCCTTATTAAATATAATAAATTCCAGTATTTTAGAAAATTATTTTCCATTTTCATGGAAAAAAGCAATTAATAAACCGCTAGCTAAAAATACGAATCCTAAAGATCTAAAGGATCTATGACCGATCAGTATTCTTTCGGTAGTTTCTAAACTTTTTGAAAAATATATTAATAAACAATTGTACGACTTCCGAAACACGTCAAATTTTATCCCATCGTGTCAATCAGAATTCCGATCTGGTTATAGCACTTCTACTTATTTAGTTAATGTTTTAAATGATGTTCGTCATAGTGAAGATAAGAAACTAATAACTTGCCTGACTTTTCTCGATTTCAGTAAAGCATTCAATACGATTAGCTACAATATGCTATTAGCCAAGCTTCATTACTATGGTCTATTTCTGATAATTCTGTAAAATTTTTCGAACAATATTTGATAGATAGATCCTTTTGTATGGAAATTGTGAGAGATTTTCAAAGCGTTTGATCTGAATTTTGGCTCAATTTTGACACCTCTGTTGCTTTCCATATATGTTGCAGATTATATGAGCAATTCTATTGAGATTTCGAAAATTCAACAATCTGTTGATGATTCTCAAATATACTTTCACTTTATTTTCTTTAGATTATTTAAATAAAAATATTGACAAATTTAACACAGATCCTATTTTTTAATGCTAAATATCAGATTGAAAGAATTAGGCAATTATTTGTTCCACAAATAGATGATATGCCTTTGGCCTCAGTTTCAGAGGTGAAAAATGTTGGTTTACTTTTTGATGATTCGCTAATATTTCAAACACATATTCATAATAAATTAAAAATTGCTTATATTATAAGATTGAAAAAACATTTTTTTTAAATGGCTACCATCCAAAATATGTATCAATTATGTGACAGTTTAATATTATCGCTATTCGACTATGGTGATGTGGTTTATAATTCATCTTTGATGATGAAATTAGTATACCAAGTACAAAAAATACAAAACAGCTGTATGCGTTTTTCTTACAATATTCCATTTAGAGAACATTTTAAACCTCATTTAAATAATAAAAATATACTTAATATGAGTTACCGTAGAAAACCTTCATTTTTATACTTTTTTACATAGAATCTTAAAAACTGGACAACTCTCATACCTTGCAGCGTTATTTAATCTATTTTTACACCAGCATCATACAAGATTTGTTAATAAATACAGGGTACCTCAACATCGCACTGCAGCTTTTCAGAAATCTTTAACATACATAGGGATTAATCTGTGGAATGTTAGTTTCCCTTGTTTTGTCTTGCGTACGCCTTTCGCCCTTTTTTCTGCCATTTCCTATTCCATTATAGAAATTTCAATGACTTATTTAAATATAATATATGTTATACAGGGGCACCGCGCACAAATACACATGATTTGTGTATTTTGTGTTATTGGCCACTATGGTCGCGCTGTAATCCTTTCTGTCCTCGGGTTATATTGTATATAGTTGTAAAATTGATTGTGTATAATTTGTATATATTGGGCAAATAAAGAAAATTTGAATTTGAAAGAAAACGAACGAATGTTCTTACAGAGTACCCTCAAAAAGTAAATGTTTGGCTGGAATATTTCTGGTCAAAACTATCCGACCTTTTTTTTGGAAAGATGTTGGCAGGGGACGAAAATTTGAATCTTTTACAAAATCAAATTGGACCAGCATTGGAGGAAGTTGCACTTAAAAATGAGATTTGGTTTCAACTAGATGGCCGTCCTGCGCCCATATCACAGCAAATCAGCGAATATCTTCAAAATGTATTTTATGTTTTACCTATCTATTATTGATTTATAATACCTTAGAAATGGAATATGTTATGGTAGCAATAATACCTGCTATCACACCTAGGGCATTATAAGCGGACATTATGATAATGCCCGGAAATTTTATTGCTTATCCATTATTTATTATCTCATATTTTATTTCTCTTATAATAAAGAATAAACATCCATTTTATACAAAAATAATTTTAATGGACAATTTACAAACTATACAAAATAGCGTTAGTGCTGCCACCTCTACCATCACAAAAAACACCGACCATTCTATAGTGGGATCAGCTACATTTTCCGGGACATTTCAAAATTGTAATTTTTATTTTGGAAATAAAGTTTTTTATTATATTTAAAGCGCCTAAATCTTCTTCAATTATAGTAAAACTTTTTGAAGTTGAAGATTTAGTTTCTGGTACCTTTATAACCAAGACCGTTCCTCTATCTTCAATACCATCAATGGTCATTTTGACCAACTCATCTCGTCTTAAACCTCCAAAAACACCCATTACTAATATGACTTTGTGTACCAAGTAGATATCATTAGGAGCCTTCTTAATAAATTTTATTATTTGTTCTCCTTCCAAAACTTTAGACTTCTTCGGGACATATCCTTTTGACTTAACTTTTAAACAAGATATGAGACGATGGTATTGCGAGATGTCTATATTTTTATAGACTATTAACGTAGACCTTAGGGTAGAATACTTGGTCCAGAGAGAGTTCGGACTGTATTTTTTCGACTAAAAATATTAAAATTTGTTAATCATATGTACCTATTAAAATAAAATCAATAACTTACCAGTTCCTGCAAATATGCCATTAGAACGGTTTCGGTTATTTGAACAATTGCGTTGGCATCTTTCCAAATACCAAATGTGCCATACTCCCGATTATACTGTTGCCTTGATTTAACTGGCAAAAGATTTTCGGTCGCTTTTATGGCCTTTTCTCTTATATTTTGTGGAATTTCTTCCATTTTAAACAAATATTTAAACAAAAAATGCCAACTGACTAACTGACAGAAACATCAAAGTCAAACTTAAATAATCACTGCAAGTCACTTGATAAATTTCTGTAGGTAGGTATGTACGTATACCTACCTACCTGTGTACAGGTAGACCCTATTTTTTAATTAATATTAAAATTATTTTTGTTCATAAAAATCAATTTTTAGGTAAAACATATAGCATTGTATGCACCACGGGCATTGTTAGACTCTAATGCCCATCAGGCGGAAACCTAGCCACCTTCCGGGCATTATCGTCCTTACAATATCCTTGATACATAAATAGCTATAATGGACACGTAATTGGGCCAAATTACACTATTAATTAGCCAGTCAGCTCTCCGGATCTTTCACCAATATTAATAAAACAAAAATTGAGAATATCTCTAAGTGGGTCCTAAGTTATGTCTAAAAATGTCCGTTGATAATTAAAAATTTAGTTTTTGGAATATGGGCTTTAAAATCTTAAATTCACTGACTCTTGGATCTTTTCAGACAAAATTGTCTCGAACTCAGAAGAATCAGAGTCTATATATATATATTTCTGGTAATTCATATACGGAGCTAAAATTTAACAGCGCAAACTATAATATTAAACTATAATTGTGTTATGTGTTGTGTAACACAATCAATGAAAAAATGTCCTCTCGCCAATGGCACACTATATTAACTTCTACTGATATAAATATTAATATAAATACTTTTTATAAAATTTTAGATGAAACAATTAAATATATTACAAAACATATTCCAAGGGGAAAAATTAATAAAAATCAATACGCTATGGTTTCAGGTATACGTTTATGGTATTCCAAAGATACAATAGGTTTAATAGTGTCAGATAACGAAGATATTTGTGAACTTTTTTCAAAAGACGTTAGTGTAGTGTCTTTGAGCCATCTACCACTTCAGTGTCAGTAAATTTTACCGGATGGTCACAATGTTTTACCATAAATCATATAGAAAAACATGATGTTTACAGTCATGTCTGTTGTCCCTATAAGAGTCCTGTTGGTTTTCCTTCAATTTTTTTGAAATCTTGTCCTAGTTATTCTGAGCCATTACCTATTTTATTTAATCAGTGCATATTAAAAGCCACATTTCCTATAGTTTGAAAAGTGGCCCAAATCGTACCTATTTTTAAATCTGGAGATAAAAGTTCTCTGACGAATTTCTGTATTAAGTCATTTTGAGAAGCTCTTTGAATTGCTCATTTTTAAACGGCTCTTTTTTAAAAATAAGAGAAACAATTAATCTTAATCAACATGGATTTTTCCAGAGAAGATCGGCTCTTACTAATTTGATAAAACACGGAACAAGGTCTCGAGACATGCGCGGTGTACACTGATTTCTCGAGAGCATTTGACAAGGTTCATTATCCAACGCTTTTTGTCAACGTTGAGAATTTCGGTGTGGATTTAACTGACGACTCTCAATATGTCGTAATAAATGGTGTTAAATCTTGAAGTATTGGTGGGAGTTCGGGAGTGCCTCAAGGGTCTATTTTTGAATGACGTTGAGCAATGTTTTTCTGATAGTAATTACCAGAGGATGTATGGAGAGGATAATTTGAAAATCTATAAAGCTATTAAAAAGCCATCAGATTTTCAAACAATTTAGTAAGATATTCTAACTTTGCACACTCCTGCATTTTAAATAAATTATGTATTAATCCTAAAAAATGTCACTGTATACTTTTCTCAAAGAAATCACTGCAAATACAAACCAAAAATGTGATGTTTATCTTGATGGAACTAAATTAAGGTATGTGTATTATGTTAGGGATTTGGGTGTAACCCTGGATTCCAGACTGTTGTTTGCATTCAAAGAGCGATTTAAAATGTAGGGCTTATAAAAAAATATCGTTGGCAAGGCCAATCCTTAAGTATGCAACAGTTGTTTAGTGTCCGATGTATCACAAATATGTATATTGCTCAGTTGGAAAAAGTACAACGTCAATTTTTAAATATATTCAATTTTAGATTTAATCGAAATAGACATTTTGGCAGTTATAGCGAAAGCTTATAATTTTATTGTAAGTGAATTTTATTGAGTCTTTATAAAAATGTAGATATTTTTTTGATTTGATTTTTTGTCATACGATTATTCATAATCAAATCTGTTTGAATTGACGAAACAGTGGGCTGCCAAGGCAGTTGTGCATATAGGTCTCCTGATGGACCCGTCATGCCCCACCGGAGGTTACCAGAGCCCAACGGCCTTAGAGAAACCGATAAGGCTCTCTGGTCTGAAGGACTTAAAGTCGCTCGGTACACTGAAAGTGTTACCCAAGTGTTTGAACCTGGCGCGCGTGAGTGCTGGGCACTCCCCGACTACATGGTTAACGGTTTCATTCTTCTCACAGCACCATCGGCATTCGGGGTTGTCCGCAATACCGATAGTATGGAGATGGCTTCTTAAGTGCCAGTGACCGGTTAAAAGACCTGTCACTAGCCGAATTTCGCGTCTTTTTAGGCGTAGTAGATTTTTGGTGAGACAGGCAGAGGGCCCACCTATATGCGCTTTGACCTGTCTCATACCAGGGGACTCAGTCCATCTTCGGTGGGTCCACTAGTCCAACAGACCCTTCATTGACGCGACCGCAACGTATTTGGCGATACCAACTATGGGTTCCGACCCCATCGGCACATTCGCGGATCCCAGTCTGGCAAGAGAGTCCGCTTCCTCATTACCTGCATGGCCTGCGTGGCCAGATATCCAGACGAGCTGGACCCTGCATCCAACATTTACCAGTTTTTTCAGGACTTTTATGCACTCTAGTACAAGCTTGCAGCTCTGCTGTCGGAGCATATTGATACGACTGTATGGCGGTGTCCGCAGGTTAGGATTTTCTGTCCGCATTTTAATACAGCGAATACTTTGGCCTGGAAGACAGTGGCGAGCTCCCCCAGCGAGTATACCCTACTGGTATGTGGGATCCCACCAATAAGCCCTGATCCAGCTCTGTTATTCATTCTGGAACCATCTGTGTACCAGATGGTCCCCCTATTTAGCAATGCAGGTCTGTTGGAATGCTGCCACTCTTCTCTGCCTGCAATGTGCGTCACGAATCCCTCGCAGTCCATAGTCACTGGAGCCATGCAGTCACTGCCCATCAGAAGGAGAGGACATTCCTGTATGGCCCGTGACCAAATTTTTGCGTGATTGGTCTCGCCAGCACGTAGATCGCCGAGGACGTATAGCCTGTACGCAGTCCTCATTGCCTCGAATTGGACAACGAGGTCCAGAGGCGAAAGGCTCAGCAGAGTCTCAAGCGCTCTAGTTGGCGCCGTCCGCATGGAACCCGTTATGCTGATACATGCAAGACGTTGGACTCTGTCCAGTTGAGCACGAATTTTCGCTTTCTCCGTACATGGCCACCAAACGATAGCCCCGTATGTGAGAAGAGGTCTCACAATGCGCGAGTAGATCCAATGGAGGATCTTAGGAGACAGACCCCAGGTATTGCCGAAAGCCCGCCTGCAGGCCCATAGCGCGCAGGTGGCCTTCTTCATTCTGGTGTCTGCATTATCGTGCCAGGAGAGTTTGGGATCCAACTTGATTCCCAGAAATCGAACTGTCCTGGAGTAATGCAGCTGCACGCCACCTAGAGATATAACAGGGGGCGTGCCAAAGTTACGTCTCCTCGTGAATAGTAGGAGCTCTGCTTTTTTGGGGTTAATCCTGAGACCCCCCGAGAGGCACCATATGTCCACCATACGCAGGGCTCTCATCATAGGGCCCCGCATTGAGACGGCGTCTTTCCCTGGGCAAAGGATTACCAGATCATCAGCGTAGGCCTGTGTGTATAGGCCAGCATTGTTTAAAAGATTTATCAGGCTGTCGACCACAAGGTAGGGGACAATACTCCTCCCTGCGGGCAGCCCCTAGCCGCCAACGTTTCGACAATCTCGTTGTTGAGCTGGGCAAATACATGACGTTTTGAGAATATGGCCTCTACCCAGCTAACCAAACAGGGTTCTGAGCTGCGGCTCTCGAGTGCTTGGCAGATTAATGCAAAAGGGGTGTTGTCGAACGCCCCTTCAATGTCTAGAAACGCATCCAGACAGGCCTTGCCACTACCCAGAGCATCCTCCACCTAACGAGGTGGTGTAGGGCCAGGTCCGTGGATTTGCCCGCCTGATAGGCGTATTAGTGCACATGCAGTGGTTTGTTGACCAGGATGCTTTCGTTAAGGTATCGATCAATCCTCTCCATCGCCTTCAGCATAAAGCTGGTAAGGCTGATAGGACTGTACGATTTGGGATCTGTAAAATCGCTTTTTCCGGGTTTCGGAATGAAGACGACTTTCACTTGACGCCATAACTTTGGGACGTAGCCCTGAGCAAGGGACGACCTGAATAGTCTGACTATGTGTGAAGTTAGTACTTCTAACCCGTTTTGCAAAAGGCATGGATATAATCCATGCATGCCCGGAGATTTGAAGGGAGGGAATGTCTTGATTGCCCATTTCACCCTCTCGTAGGTAATTATTCTTCTAGCAGTCTCGAACTCTAAGCGAATCGGAGCCCGAGAACAGCTAGGAGGATCGCGAGATGAGTTGGAGTCTGGGAAGTGAGTGCGCAGCATGACCTCCAGTGACTCCCGCTCATTGGTAGTAAAGCCGCCATCTGGAAGTGACAGCGACCCCAATCAAATCTGTTTAGAAAACTTATTTATTAGTACTAGCCCTTACATTTCGTAACACGGAAACTTTTAATATTTCCAGGTACTCTTCCACCTATTTATCAAACTCTCCATTAATTGGATGTGTTAGAAATCTTAATCCTTTTGAAGTTGCGTTCAAAAAAGTTCCAACACAAACTTATTCTTTGATAGCATTAAGATATTTAGCCGACATTTAAGACAACTTAATGCTTAGTTCTTATTAGTTTACCGTAACCTTAACCTTCCGTAACCTTATTATAGATTCTTACTACTTGTACGTCGGTTTTCATAAATTTTGTACCTATATTTCTATATTGACTGTTATTTGAGGATTTTAAATTAAGTCAAATATTATTAATTCCTATTTACTTGTGAATTAGTTTGTATTAATCTATGCTTTTTGTTTTTTTTTAATTTAATCTCTATATTACTCTCTATTATACTCTCTCTTATTTAATCTATTCTGAAGCTTTTCTAATAAATAAATAAATAATTAAAAATATTGTTATTGGAGTATGGGTTTCTAAACCTCAAATTCGGTGGCTCTTGGACCTTTGCTAATAAAATTACCTCTAACTCAGAATGTTTTTGGGGTACATAAATTGCTCATATAGGAAATTATTAGGTAAGAAATACTTTTTCTAGGACTAAAACCCTTTTATGAATATTCAAAGTACTTCATCAAAATATTCTCAAGAATAATGAATAGTAGCTAAAAAACTTAGTAGCAGAAAAATATACCGCAAGCAAAATTTGCTCCGACTTGCCTCATTCTTAACCATTAATACATATTCATAATTAGGTTTCAACTACTCAAGGCCAGTCTCAGGCGCTAATCTAAATTAATCTAAGATATTTTTGAAAATATCTTAAGTGGTTCCGAAGTTATGCTTCAAAATATTCCTTAATGATTGAAAGTCTTGTTGGAAACTAAGGTAAAAAACTCAAATTCGGTGGCTCTTGGACTTTTACAGACAACATTGCCTCTTACTCATTTTTTGAGGTAGAAAAATATCTACCGAAACTGCTCTTGAGACCCTAATTGTTAGCTGAGAAATACGTTTCTACTGTTAAATCCATCTTCAGAAACTCATATAAAACAGTAATAAAAAATTAATTCATTATTAGATACTCTGCTACTCCGGACCCACCGGAAAAACCATCATGGTCCGACGAAGAGGAGCGCAGTGAAAGACGCTACTCCTCCTCCGGCTATTACGAGTCCCCGATGGAAAACGAGTATGTTTAGAATCTCTTAAAAACTGTCAAAAATAACCATTTTCTTTCTCAGGTTAAAGAAGCCAAACGAATATATTACAACGAAATGTAGAGAGGTTAATTTTAATTTAAGCACCTCCAAGTGCAGCAGATCAAAACAGGCAATTGAGGCGAACAAAACGGCCGGGATCACGGGAGAGAACCATAGAGGCAACAACGATAAGGGCAAAAGGTCTAAAAGTAGGGCTAGAAGCCCTATGCAGCAACATAAGAAAAACACACAAGGCAAATATAATATGGAATTACAATTTTATGTGAGGGTATAACATGTATTATTTAGGGCGAAGATCTCCTTACAAGGACAAAGCCTCCCCAATCGAGGATAAGGGCTACAAAGTAACCTCGGACGAATCTAGTACGGGCCAAGAATACCTTAACCCGAGAAAAACAAAGAAAAACAAGGATAACTTACGGCGCAAGTCTTTGCCACGGTCGCCTACTTACCAAAAGAACCAGAAGAAGAGCGATGTGAGTAAGTACCAGTCTAATAGCTTACCATCCAGCTTGTCCAGGAAGAAATCGAAAAAACACCCGAAGGGATGGCAACAGCAGGAACACCATGACAAGTAATAATATATATCTCAGCTGTAACTTATTTATTTACTTGTTTTTGCTTATTAGGAAGAACACGGAAGAGAGCCCCACGACGTCCACTAAAGATACCATCACTTTAAAGGCGTTAAGCACTGAATCCTTAAGGTCAGTTAGTCCGGGGAGCGATAGTGTTTTTTATAGTGATCCTGGTGGGCAAGCGTTGGCTGACCAACAAGGACATTGTCTACATTGCGGGAAAGAGGTCAGTTTGCTATCGTCAGATATATTATCATTTGTTACATGCAGTTCAGGTAATTTCCTTCCTCATTCAGGTAGTTTAAGTAATAATTTTTTTTTTGCTAAAATCATTCCTGATTTTTTTTAAATAGTTTTTTTTTATCCAGGTGACTTCTCATATGCTCCAGAATTTCGAAATTATTTAAATAATCTCCTCCGTGTATTCATTTGTCCTTAATCCTCAGAAACTCATTTATTTTTATCAGGTGGTACATGAGAATGACGGTGACACGCCCACGGCCAAGTCTCACCACGGCCACCAACAGCACCATCACCACCACCATCAGCAGCAATTCATCGTTCAACCTCCGGCCGGATTCGAAGACTCACCCAAAGTAAAAGTGGAAAAGCTGTTTAAAAAATTGGATAAACGACTGAAATCCGAGGAACGGGGGCAGGGCGAGCACCGACGTTACAAACGCACCTCCGATATGCGAGCCAAGGTAAAAGACCGTGATAATTTTTTTTATTGTATATTTAAGATCGAAGAGTAGTCAATCAAAATCAAAAAGATGAAAAGTCAGAAAAAACTCGTTTTTGATTCATCTGATGAGAGCACAGCAGCTGTAACAATGTATACCCTAAGACGATTTCTAAACAATTTTGCTCTATAATTAAACTATTATTTCAATATTTATTTATTTATTTAACGGTATCCACCAATTTTACATAAATAAAATACAAAAGATACTAATTAATATTAGTAAACTTAACTAGTTAAGCAGTTAACTTAACTAGTTAGCTTAATTAGTAAACTTAACTAGTTAGCTTAACAACTTAAGCTAGATAATAGTAAGACATAAATCAATCAAAGTTACAAATTAATTTAAAGAAACCTGTTGAAAGTAACTAGTCACTAATTAATTTAATAGAACTCTTTAAACTGCTAAAAGAATCGTACAAGTCAAGACTATACCTATCGAAAGAACGTTGCATTCTAGTTATAGGATTATGCTGTCCATAAGAACTACTATCAAAATCTACATAGAAGAGTTTTTTCAGCCTAGTCAATTTTTGCGCCCGAAAATTCAGCCTATTTAAAAGATAATCACAATCAGTCATGCCAGATATTAATTTAAAAATAAAGCATAAGTCTGAATTATTACGCCTTAACTTAAGTGGGTCCAAAGAGAGAACTGACATGACCGACTTGTAATAAGTATGACCATTGGCTAATGGAACCTTAAGTTTAAAAGAACAATTTCCTAAGAATTTATTTTGGACTTTCTCAATATTATCAATATGCGATTTATAAAATGGAGACCATACGGGATTAGCATACTCCAAACCAGAACGGACTAACGAACAGTACAGAACTTTATAGACAGAGCATGAGAAGTCTTGACTGCATCTAGTTATAAATCCTAGATTTCTATACGCTTTCTGAACTTTTTAGCATGAGACAAAAATGTCAACTTAAAATCGAAAATTACTCCGAGATCCCTAACTTCCGTTACCGTTTTTAAAATAGTGGAACCTATACTATCATCAAACAATGTAAGGTCGCGAATTCTTCCAAAAGTTATTGAATAACACTTCGGAACATTTAAATCTAAACCATTAAGGTTGCACCATTCATAGAGATTATGCAAGTAACAATTGACATTGAACATTAGAATCAACAGACAGAAACAATTTTAAATCTTCAGCGAATAATAAAAATTCACAACTTCTTACAAATAATCCTATATCATTAACAAAGATTTTAAAAAGCAACGGACCCACATGTGACCTCTGAGAACCGCCAGATGGCACAGAAAAGCTGCTATACTCTATTTCAGAAGTGTGTAGAGCAATAAAACCTCATTAGGTATGCAAAAGTGGTACCTGGTGATCCACCAATATTTTATGCCACTACCTTAGTTGGGTATTAGTTTCAATGTAAAATTCTTTCTTTTCGTTGATTGCAGGTAGTGCCACCCGGTTTTGGGTCAATTTATGAGTTTTGCCCATTGTTACCCACTGATAAACATTGAAAACGGTTCGCCAAAGGCGTGCAACTGGGACTTGTTTTTTACCTTATAATGAATGTACTTAAATGCTATTTTATTTTAGAAAGTTACCTTTGTTTAAATGGAATAATATATTTTTTTCACAAATTTATTGAACATAATATGTAGAGTAAAACAGTTGAAAATGTCACTTTTGGATCTGGCACTTTTTGAACAGTGTATAACAATTTTAAATTATAATAGATTGTAGTCTTCTTCGTCATCTGACGAACTGTCATCACCTCTTGACATTATAATTAAAGGATCGACTGTCTGATCGATGAGGTTGTCAAGATCCCACATTTTGTCCTCTTGCTTAATTACATGCTGGACTGCTTTTCGCCAATTCTCTGGTGTCGCTTCCGTAATGGCTTGATCAAACAGTAGCTTAACATCTTTCATTTTAAAAGTCGTGTTTTGTCTTGCTACAAATTCTTTTACCTGCGCCCATATCAATTCTATAGGATTTAGTTCGCAATGATATGGCGGTAAGCGCAGTACAGTTATATTATATTTTTCGGCTATATCTTCCACGGCGTATTTCATGAAACGAGTTTTGTGTAAGTTTGCTATTGCCAGCAGTTCTTTTTTTATCAAATTTGCTTCAAACGCAATACCTTTTGCAGTCAGCCAATCGATAATTTCTTGCTTTCTCCAACTTGAAGTTGGCGTCTTCTCTATTCGCCGTGAATGATAGCTTGCGTTATCCATAACCACCACCGAATTAGCCGGAAGAAATTTTATCATTTCACCAAAATACTCCTCGAAAACGTCTGAGTTCATGTCTTCATGGTAATCTCCTGTGCGAGTCGACTCAAAGGTTAGCAGACCTTCTTTTAAAAATCCCTCTTCGCTTCCAATATGTGTGATTATAAGTCTTTTTCCTTTTCCCGAAGGTACTTTAATACCCGTAGACAGGCCTTCTATGAAAGCTTGGCGAGCACTGGTTATATTTTTGTCTTGCCACATTTTTTGGACTATATAACCTTCGTTAATCCACGTCTCATCAAGATAAAAAACTTTCTTTTACTCCCTGCGGTACTGCTTGATACTTCTCAAGTATTGTCGTCTCCAACAAACAATTTCGTCGCTCTCCAGTAAAAGTGCTTTGCGGTTATGCTTTTCCCAGGCAAAATCCATATTTTTTAAAGTTTTCCATAAAAGTTTTCTACTTATCAACGGAATACTGTCATCTCGGCCAAGCTCCATTAAAATTTTGTCTAGGGTGGGTATTTCCTTTTTAAAATAAAAAGAGTGAACTTTTCTTCGAATTATACATTTAGCATTTTCATCAAGGACTTTTGTAGGTCGTCCTGGCTTTTGCTTGGGAGATTCCACTTGACCTGCTACTTTTCTTTCCCGCAACAATTTGAAAATGGTGGACTTTCCAATTCCACTCATTCGAGAACATTTTTCAAGAATTTCTTGCACAGTAAAACTAGGGTAATCGTGTTTTATGCAATCATGTACATTTAAAATAATAACTTTTTCACTCAGCGATAGTGGAGAATTTTTAGTACATCTTTTCGTTGGACTGAATACCTCAATTTTTTAAATATTGAGATAATAATATTGTGATTACACTACAGCGTAGCAGTGACTACTAACGTTTAAAATATGATTTAAAAGTATTTATAGTCTGTATATATTACCTGACCCATTTTTGCATGTTACAAAGCGTTAAAAGATAGGTACCTATACAAAAGGATTAAAAGTATTTATTTAGTATTTAATCTCTTTCAAAATAAAGGCATTTAATCCGTGAAAATTAAATTCATAAATATTATAAGTATTGTGATCTACCCAGTAGATAGTCCCTTAGCCAACAAATAACGTTTGATCCAAAACCCAAAGCTTGGAGCTTTGCCAGTAGAAGCGCATGATTAACTCTGTCGAACGGCTTCGAAAAATCCGTATAAACAGCATCAACTTGTGAACTCTTACCAAAAGCATTAAACAGATAATCTTCATAACATATTAAGTAACAGTGGAACGACCTTTTTGAAAACCGTGTTGACTGTTAATAATAAGGCTTTTACATTGGCATGACAATTACTTGGTTACCAGTGCATTCAAAAGTTTAGGCAAGGTTGACTGTATACATACTCCCCGATAATTACTGACATCACTAGTATTACCAGACTTAAATATCGGCGTAATATACGAATTCTTCCAAAAAGAAGGAAATACTCCCGACTTTAAAAACAGATTGAATAAAGTGCAAATAGGCTTCGACAGAGTACATACACGTTCACGAAGTAGCAAGCTGGGTATGCCATCCGGTCCCGCAGAAGTCTTGCTCTGTAAGCCAGGAATCTCATCAAAAACCTCTACTAAAGATAACTCAACTACAAATTTAACATCGAATTGATCCGCAACCCCTGTCATGTAATATTCAGGTATTTGAAATGCTTTATCAGAATATACGTTTGACAAATATTTGGCAAATAAATTAACAGTATCACCACCCTCATCACTAGTTTCATCATTAAAAAAAAATATGTTTAGAAATAATATTTGACTTTTTAACATTGCTTACATGTTTCCAGAATAACCTAGGATTTGACAACAGATTATTCTCGGTACGAAAAATATGACCGCTCAACACACTGCGTGATTGCCGAAGCCCAGAGAAAACCAAGTAATCACTTTGCAATTGAGACTCCTTAAACTTCTTATGAGCAATACTCTTACGTAAAACTAAGCTTCTTAACTCTCTTGAAAACCATACAGGAAAGCTACCAGTATTATAGGACTTAATAGGCACAAAATAGCTGATTCCTTCATACAAAAGGTCATAAAACTTATTTAGGAAAATATTTAGATCAGAAGTGTTGTTTATAAAGGACCAGTCGATAGATGCAAGGAAATTATTAACGATACAAAATCAGCATTTTTTAAGTCAAAAAACTTTACTGTATATTTCAGAGACTTTGACATATATGGTACTTAAAAGACACATTCATACGGAGTGTGTCGAGAGCCAGTCATTGGCAATAAAAAATCATCCGCCAATCCAGAAGACCCATTAGTATTAGAAAAACAAAGATCAAGAAATGTGCCTTCCGGATTTGGTAGCTGAAACATTTCTTTACCATCTAAGCAATTAAATAGCTGTCCAAGCAGTGAAGCTGGTGCGACATTCGAATACCCATCCGAAAAGGTAACTTTAAGATTTTGATTTTCATTAAACCAAGTGCAGCCAGGTAGGTTAAAGTCTCCTGCAATAGTAAATAAGCAATTCGGATGGGCCTCAAAGATCTCCAGTACTGTATCACAGAAAGCACTATATTGACCCATATCAGATTTTGGCGAAAGGTAAACTACACCAAAAACAATATTCTTAAGATTAAGTTGTACAGAAACAAAAACTTGCTCTAACGATGAACAAGAGTGTTTAATTATTCGCGGTTTTAACTCCTTTCTCACAGCGAGTAAAACACTCCCACCATCTTTCTTAGCACTTGTTAGGACACTTCTATCACATCTAAATACTTCATATGCCGTAAACTCCAATTCAGATAACAAAATATCCAGAAACAACCATGTTTCAGCCAACGAAATGACATCATAACTACATGCGGATATTGTATGCTTCAAATGCTTCAGCTTAGACCTCATACCCCCAGCGTTAAAATAATACATTACCAAGGAATCACTTAATCGTTTTTTGGACCTCGTACAATTCTGTTAGAGATTGATGGAACCCTATTGGTAAATTTAACTATCACATCTTCACCTTTTCCCTTTTTTTTTGCCAATTCGCCATAAACTTCTCGGATTTCATCACGCTGTAATTTGGTGAAATCCATTTTAATTACTATATTGCTACCACCTAATTTCTTTTTCTCTCTAAAACATTTTTGTACAATCTCGGTATTATTTAAGCACACTTTTATAGGCCTATTATTGGCTTCACGACGTCCAATTCTATAGACCTTAAAGGGCTCAATATGATCTATTTCCAACTTATTGGACATGGACAGAATATCAAGTACGAACTCCTTATCATGACTAATTCTATTATTCATATCATCAGAATGACGTTCCTGAACATTAAACATCATAATATGCGCTAATTTCTATCATTTATCTCAGAAATTATAATGGATTTACTATCCTTAATCTTATCATTTGTTGGTTGACTCCACGAGTTTATTAATTGTTGATTGCTCAGAAATAATAAGTTTATGCAATTCAATAATGCCGTTCATCAGATCACCAATGGAAGCATTTCTCTTAGACAAAATCTCAGGTAATGATATTATATCGCCCATTCCTATATTTTCCTGAACTGTCTTTATAGAACTAGAGCTTTCATTATCATTATGAACACCAATACTTGACAACCGTCTGTTGTTAACTGTATAACAAGAACTACACTTCCACTCATGACTCTTCTTCTTTTTAAAAGTCGAATAGATTTTGTCAAATTCGGTTTTGGAAAGATTAAAGCAGCCTTTGTGAAACCAGGAACGACACAAGCTGCATTCAACGGAAATTGCTCCTGATTTAATTACACTGAAAATTAAAATGTGGTAATTTTACAGCAAATTTAGTAGGTCATATGTTGCCAGCAAAAGAAGTGGTAAACTTATTTTAGTACTGTAAATTTAATATATCTGTAAAAATGTGAATTTTTTATTTTGTACATGTTTTGTTAAAGTAATGTCTAAAAGCTTAATTTCACTAAGTTTATTTTTAATGGTACATATACTAAATAAATGTAAACAAAACAACGTTAACATCCATATTAATACAAATTTTAATATAATTCCAAAACTTATGCGATTCCATATTTCTTGACTTTCAGGTTTGATGTTCTTAAAAAAAAGAAAAAACCGTAAGCTATTAAAAAATTATATATTTACAGCCTGTACTTACGTCAAATTGATAACAAAAGGTCGACAAATCTTTAAAGTAATGTGCCAGTATCCTCAGTGACTGCAGCACGATTTCGTCCTGATCTTCGTCAAAAATGGTAAACTTCTTATACTTAGCTTTTTGAGTCAGCTTTGGAAAATGCCAAAATATAGCTTTTTTAGAAAAAAGCACAGGCCATTCTTTTTTAATACTCCCAATTGTAGGCGGATCAGTATTTGTTAGGAAATCTCTTTGTTTGTTTCTTCTATAACAAATCTTTAAACTTGGTGTGGTCCAATACTATTAATAATTACTTTCGAATTACTATAGTCCATTTCTTAATCCGTAGGAGCACACGAAAGGGTCGATAGCCATAAAACGGTCGTAAACCATTGGCGTCCCACTTTTCAAGTACATTAAGACCTGAATGTTTTCATTTGTTGGGTTTATTTAATAGTACAAGAAATAGGCCAATTTTAGCCATAAATTCTTTGAATTACTTAAGTATCTAATGAACAAATTCTTTTTAACCCTTATAAGTAGATATTGTCTAGGTAGGTAAATATGGAGGTATAAGTATTATAGGTACCTAAATTGTGCAATCTTAATGCAAACAGGTAGTTATATTTTATGGTATATAATGTAGATATATCCTAAAAACTTAATTTATTTTTCAGTATTGTTGCGCATTTGTTGTAAGAATGTCAAAGTTTAGCCCCGTAGTGTGTAAAGGTGTTTTAGATTTTAAAGCAAGGATTATAGTACTAAACGTACATGATGCACTTGTGCATCAAATGCCTCTAAGTACTGTTAGAAATCTAGTTTCTACATGTGCCAATATGACAGGCATAAGTAAAGCAACAATTTACAGACTTCTTAGTAACAGAAAAAGTGAAAACCATGAGAACTTGCCTAAGAAGAGTGTAAAGAAAACTGCCGGTAGGAAGTCGATAGCAGTTGATGAGACAGCAAAGCATCATCAGGAGGACAGTACATTAATTTTATTTTAAGAATGAAATCCCAACTATCGACAAAATTTTGACACTTATAAAAGAAGACGAAAATGTACCAGAAATGGGAAGAAAAAAATTATGTAAAATTTTACACGAATTACATTTTTCTTGGCAAAAGCAAAATAGAAAATCTATTTTAATAGATAAAGAAGAAATAGTCTGTTGGAGAAGAAAGTATTTAAGGCAAATTAAGGAGTATCGAAAGGAAGGAAGAAACATTTATTATTTGGATGAAACCTGGCTTAACGAAGGACACACCGTGAGCAAGTGCTGGCAGGATAAAAATGTTGGAAGCTCCCGTCAGGCTTTTTTAGAAGGTTTATCGACTGGCTTGAAGTCTCCTTCTGGTAAGGGCCACAGATTAATAATTACACATATTGGGAGCTATAAAGGATTTTTAAATGGCGGTCTGTTTGAATTCGAATCGAAGTCAACTAAGGATTACCACGAAGAAATGAACGCTGATGGCGAAAAGGGGAAATAAAAAACTGGCTTACCGAAAAAGAAATACCGTTTGGAGATGACGCGATAAAAGCAGAGCTTCTGACAATAGTTACAGAAAATAAATCAAAATATAAAAGACACGTTATTGACGAAATGGCAAAACAACACAATATAACTGTACTTCGTTTGCCACCTTACCATTGTGAATTAAATCCTATAGAGTTAATTTGGGCTCAAGTAAAAGGATTTATGGCTAAAAATAATAAAACCTTTAAATTGAATGATGTGAGAGAACTTCTGAAAGCAGCAGTGGATAACGTTACCCAAAAAAACTGAAGCAATGCTGTGAATCATGCTATAAAAGAAGAAGAAAAGATGTGGACCCTCGATAATCTTCTAGAAGAAACTGTCGAACCCTTAGTTATAACAGTGAGAATGTCTGATTCGAATGAAAGCGATGAGAGTAATAAAATGTGTGATTTATATATTGATTTTTTTTTGTATATTTCGTAAACATTTTTATTATTATATGTTAATATGGTTAATAAATTAAAAGATCCTTATATTTATGTACCTTTCTTATAAATGACAAGATATGTTTGGAGAGTTGCATTTTTTATTGGTTGGTATTAAAAAAAATGAAGTTTTACAACATTTTTTTAAACATTTAAAAAACAATCAAATTGCGGTATTAATCAAATTTTTATATTTCATTTTATTTGCCATAGTTTTATAATGAGGCTTTTCCGCTTTTAAGAAATGTTTCTTGTTAATTTAATAAATATAGGTTATACCTACCAACCATACTTTTTTTAAAAATCTTTATCTAATAGATAATAGATAAAATCCAACATTATTTATAAATTTTTCATAACAGATAATTATTTAACTTAAAAATTAATATTAATAATCATAGTCGGGACGACACTGGCAACCCGTTTGTCATAAAAATGAACTCGAAACCATTGTTTCGAATTTTACGACCTATTGTATTTGAGACCATACAGGACTTTTTTTGCAGGAACGCTTGGTCTAATTAAATAACCTATTCTCTTGGTATTCATATACCAATTTCGATCTTGCATTTGGCTTACTAAGATGCAAGCTGCCTAACATTCGAATTTACATTCGTATTTCAATCAGTTTTACGGGCTTCTGTAATTTTCGTGACGTTCTGTAAGAGTGCCGGGTTTTTTAAACATATGGATTCATTTTTATGCAAAATGACTATATCGACAGTAAAACAGCTGTGATTTTCCTAAATCTAGTATCATTTAGGTTAATTTATTAAATATAGTAAATTCACATTCTGACATGGTAAATTTGCTTTAATTATAACAGTTAATACTGCTGTAAGATTGACGGACACATTTAGAGTGTACATTACTGCTACACAGTTCCATGACAAGAAACTCAAAATCACAACGAAAATAAATTAATGAAAGTCCATACTTTAAACTGTCGTTGACCATATATTTACACCTGACCATAGGAATTTAAAATAACTACAATTTGCAATGCGGACAGATGACTCGTTAGTTTTGCTATCTATCACAGCAGCAGGCAAAATGACAGTAATAAAAAAAACTCACGATCGTATAATAATATCACCGTAAATACACTTATAAGTACAAAGCGCATTCAACAATGAGCTTCTAATTAATTAGCCGAAAAACTATATTTCGTCTAAGAAGCTTTTTTATGAAACTCAGTTACAAGAAATCGGGGTCGGAGGGCTTTTTACGTGAGTCTCCATCGTTAATCTATATATGAACGGTGATATTAGTAAACTTGTTAAAAAAAAAACAGTATAAAAATAAGGAAATTTTAACAGAAATAATAAAAAAATTGTCGAAAGACTTCCCGTTTCGAATTAAAAACTTTTTCTTAAGATGAGTGGGAAAATAGAGAAATCATGTTGGTTTTCCCCCTCGACATAGACAGATTTATTTTTAATGTTTGAGGAATTTTGGATAAATAGCAAAAAATTAATCTAAAACTATTAGGTCTATGAAAATACATATTTTGGTTGCTATTAAAATCCCTTTCATATGAGCCATATTTTATGAAAATCAGTGAAAAAATGGGAAAATTATTATGGTGAAATTTGTGCTTTAATTTGGACAGAATTTCCGAAATTTTCTATTATCTCAGGAAACTATTGAATTAATAAGAAACATTTGTGGATACATTTTCTACTTGAAATTAAAAACCCATTTAATATGTTGTTTTAGTGACCTAGTTCAATTGTGTTATTTTTTAAGGGTTAAGTTGGATCCAAGCTGTTCAAAACTTTTTTTCTTTAATGCCAACGTTTCGGCCTATATTAAGGCTTTTTCAATGCCCTACAAATTAAAAAAAAAACATGGTAAAAAACAATTATAAACAAAGTTAAAAACATCCTGGTATACAATGGCCAAAAACAATATTAAAAAACATTAAGCTAAACTATTATGTTCTTCAATGATCTCAATTAAATCTTTAAAATATTTAAATAAATCTTTAAAATATGAGATGAAAATCAATAAAATTTGAAAATTTTAATGATTAAATGAAATGGGAACTTTTCATTACACTGAGTAAAGTAGAACATAACAAACAGCTGTATTTTTTTAACTATTTCATTTGGTTTATTTAGTGCTGGTGTGTAACCAACAAAATTAATGAATAATATTTTAAGCCGTGTTAAATCCGTGTCAAAGCCGGTTTAAATTGTATTGTATACAGGGTTTCCGGAAAAAGGAGGCCAATCCGCCGGCCACATATAGGGCAGACCAAAATAATGCGACTTTCGTAATGCCATTTTTTAATTGGGTGCTTGGTATTCAAAATACAGTATGTCAAAATGAGAAATATAAAATCGTTTTTTTAAAGTAAGTCGAGTGTTTCATAAGATATTAAATTAAAATTTGGTGTGAGGGGGTTTTTTGGAACGAGAAATTAAAATCCGTTCACGGATTTGCTATACCTTGTAGAGGGCGACACCTGCAGTATGTTAAAAATATTAAAACTTTTTTGATCCCCTGTATAATAGCAAGTTCTAGTAAGTTCTAGTAAAAAAATTTTTAATTATTAATCTTTTCTTGTAGAAAAAGTATTCTTCATAGTAAATGTCGGCCTGACAATCCGTTTATTAGATATCTTAATTTTAAAATCCAGATACATTTTAACAAGTTAACAAAATAAACGTAAATTATTTTTTCTAAATTAATGCTAAATTACTTATTATAATAAAAATCATAGAATGATCCTAAATTATTTGTTCTACGTGACCTCCATTCATTTGTATACAGATACCAGCCCTTTTTATTAAAAAAAATCTAAGGCTTTCAAAAACATTTATAGCAAAATGAGCCGGAGCACCGTCGAGTTGAAACCAAAGATTTTGTCTTAAATTTAGAGGCAAATCATCAAGCAAATCGGGCAGTATTTCTTGTAGAAACAACAGAAATGAATCACCAGTCAAATTACCTGGTAAAATGACAGGTCCTAAAAAAATTAAAAAAAAAAGTTATCCACAACACCTGCCCAAACATTGACTTTAAAATTTACTTGATGATGTGTCTCAACTAGGATTCTCTTCAGCCCATATGTGTTCGTCAGTAAACAGATTTCTATTATTCATTTTACATAAGTATCTACAAAAAACAAGTCTTGCCTCGGGATCTTCGGGTAAAAGACCCTATACCCTGACCCTTTTTCCGGACACCCTGTATATATTTTAAAAACTAATCAAAAATCTTTTGAAAATTCTTGACGATTCATATAGGACACTTCAGCGCATGCTACTGTTCGATTTGTATACATTTATTATTGAGAGTTTCACTGGCAAATGGAAAGAGACTTATGAGTCTCTAAGATTCTTCACCGAAATTCGTCTTTACTCTAAAACTACTGAGTTTATTATTGATATTTTTAAATTTGGATTTAAAAACCCTTTCTTCAGAGGTAAATCTTATAAAAATTAGTTGAGAAATAGGGAAATTGCGGCAATTTTTCTTTTTGACTTTAATTGATTTTCCAAAATCTCCTATTATTCCTAAACTATTAAATAAAAAATATGTAGATACATTTTCTGCTTGGAATTAAAAACCCTTTCTTATAATGAAATGTACTGGAGTCTGACCCAGCATGGCCGCCCTTTGCACTGCGACCATTGGTGATCTCTTGTGCTTCTCCTGTTCCTGTCTATCGAATAGGTTCACGATACTTTTCTAAAATTTATTAAAGATTAGGTTGTGATGGATCAACGTATTCAGAAAAAAATTGCAAAAATTTGACGTTAAAATATACAGAGTATTCCATTGACCATGAGCAGAGTATCCAAAACAGTGGTCTAAAAAATTTTTTAAATACGCCACTGACTTTTTTAACCACTTATTTTTTATTTCTATTTTATACAAGGCCTGAGATATAATAACATCTCCAAAAGTGAACATTTTCGTTTTCGCTCTGTATTTCAGGACCAAAAGTGGTTGAAATATTTCTGTATGTGGCTTTATAAGTTTTACAAAAAAGTGATATAGATTCGCGAAAACCGCAAAGTCTATCTTAACCCTTTCAAGCTTTGTGGTGTCACCATGAAACAACCTTTTTAATAATTTATCACGGCGCTGCGGAGCGGTTATCTGCCGATACCACCGTATAAGAAGTAGCACTATAATACCATCTAGTAGGAAAAAAATAATTTAAATTCATTGACGGCCTTTGCTAACAGCTTGTTGTTTGACATTTATAGATTTGTGTTTGCAGTTTGAAGGTCAATACCGTTCGTGGTCATAAATTGAGTGTTTATTTAAAAAAATAGACACTCAATTTATGAATGAATGGCGGGTAAGTACCATACTATACAGTGCTTTCATTTCAAAACGATCCACCCTTAATAATTTCTTAAAAAAAAAAAAAAAAAAAAAAAAAAAAAAAAAAAAACACGTCAAATTAAATATACAGGGGGACGTTTTAATTATGCATTTACTGACGTTCTGGCAATCACCTCCTCACCTCCAGCTAACCTCACTTTAATATGTCAAATGGGAACCCCCATCATGTGATACATCATAGTAAGGAGCGTAAAATTCTCTATTCAAAGGTACCAAAAAAAATGAAATTGGTGAATGTGTAAAATAAAAAATTATAGTTAGCAAAAATGTCTAGAAATAATGAATATTTTATTTACGCCAAACTTTGGTATGTCAAATGGCTACCCCATGGTGTGATACATTATTTTAAAGGGCATTCATTATGCTATCAATGGTTGTAAAAAAAATAAAATTGATTGACCAAGAAGCAATTAAAGTGTAAATCGGTAGGGTAGAAAAACAAATTTAATTAGTTTAACAAATTTGTTTTATTAAATGATCAAAATGCGCGCCGTTATTAGCAAGACAATAAAAAAGCCTATTTTCAAACTCCTTACGAACATTGGCAAGGGTCTGCCCGCTAATTTCTCAGCATTCTTCAAATATTCTATTTTTTAACTTCTAAATACTCTCAGGTAGGGTTTTATAAACTTTACTTTTTAAGTAGCCCCAAAGAAAAAAGTCTAGTGGGGTTAGGTCCGGAGACCGCGCAGGCCATTCGATTGCACCACGTCTGCCAATCCACTTCTCTCGAAAATTTTCATCAAGCCACTCTCCATCTACCAAATTGTAGTGCGCGGGAGCTCCATCCTGCTGAAAATGTATATTATTTTCATTCAGTAATATAGCACCATGTTGATTTTCTATAGATTAGATGATGGAAGGGTATATTGCATTTTTTAAATGGCTTAAATAAATTTCGCCAGTCAAATTTTCCTCCAAAAGAAATGGCCCGATTATTTCATTCCCATAAATTCCTGCCCAAACATTAATTTTTTTGGGATATTGGGTATGTCCTTCCCGAAAAACATGCGGATTTTCATTATCCCAGTGTCTACAGTTATGTCTGTTCACCAGGCCATTTAAAAAAAAGGTCGATTCGTCACTGAAGCAAATGTTCTTCAATAAATGGGGATCGTCGTCAATTCGCTGGCACATCACTTCACAAAATTGAATTCTCCTATCAAAATCATCTTCTCCGAATTCATGAAGAATATGAATTTTATAAGGAAAGGATCTGCATAGTTTTTCAGCAAATTTACTTTGATTTCCGTGTTAGCAGATTCATACGCTGTACATGTTGGACATTGATCCTTTCGAGGCTTATGGAATAATAGATTAAAATGAGAATTAAAAATATGGCGATAGAATGACTCCTTTAAACATTCCATATTTTCTTTGGCACAATCTTCTTGGTATAACCTGTGCATCTGCTTTAGGTTCAATCACGGATCCAAGTACATTTTTTTGAGTCTTTTCTGCAGTAATGAGAAGAGACTGTAGGAAATTTCTGAATATGTTGTTTTAAAAAATTTTCTGCATCTTCTGATTTAGAGGTACCATAACCGCCTCTCTTATCTTTTTCTGTGGTGTTACTATTTGGGACACGTTTTTTAATGGCAAAATTCAGAAATCCCTTTTTAACACCAAGGGTATTAAGTAGCATTGTTCTACATACATTTATTCTAGAATCCTTAATGCACAGATAAAATTTCATAGATTTGGATCTTCTTAAGTTGTTAGTGCCAGTTGTTCTTCTTTTACAATCGATAACCTCTACCAAATTATTTAGGAAATCTCGTTGCCTATCAACATTTGCAAAATTCCAAAATGAAGTAAAAATATTTATCCTTTCTTCCTGGCTAATACAAGTTTTGCATATAATCCTAAATTGAAAAAAAAAATATGATCTACGTTTAAAGAAGTGTCAATCTTATTCCTACCTGCAAGAATTGTTGCATGGTTCACCTAAGAACCTGCCTGGAACGTGATTTCCTTTTGAGTTTATATATGGAATTCTTATTGTCTCTGCGAACATTTTTTTTCCAAAAAGTGGGACATCTTTTCTTTTTATTTTTTGGTTCAACTGACGTATCTTTTGGTATTTGATTAGTATTTCTAAGTACTACGTATTTGTCTAAGGCACCATCAACTAAAAAAATTATAATTAACACCAAGAGTCATTACTGTTTTTTTTAACTTACCTGATTGCTCACTGGGAAGATCGTCTGCATCTTTAATAGAGTCATCTGAACCAAACACAGTTCCAAAAGTAGCTATGTGATTTTAAACATATTTGGACCTCATAAAATAATATGAAGAGTAGATAGACACTTTTCAAAT
This sequence comes from Anthonomus grandis grandis, assembly GCF_022605725.1. Lineage (NCBI taxonomy): Eukaryota > Metazoa > Arthropoda > Insecta > Coleoptera > Curculionidae > Anthonomus > Anthonomus grandis. The sequence continues at coordinate 33,225,735 of NC_065546.1, forward strand.
TGCCAATTTTGGCGCCAAATTTAAATTTATCGATATAGCCCCTTTTGGAACTATTAGAAATCCTTATTTTCAACAAGGCTATGTAAATAGCTCAAAAATACAATTTTTGAAGATAGCCACATTTGGAACCAAACCATCGATTTATTGTATTAGGTATTGTTTTATGTTATATCATAGGCACAAGTGATTTTATATATTTTTATTGGTTGCTTTGAATAAAATTAACGTGGTGTCAATTGATACCACAAAACAATCAATACCTAATATTTTCCATGATTTTGGATTTTTTCTTTGTATGTTTGGCGGTGAGTTTATGTAATTTCTGGGTGTATTTTTTTGTTTTTGAATAACTTGGTTGTTTTGCTGGGTTAGTTGCTCTGCCGTCAGTTCGGTAATTGTGAAGTTTGCGGCGGGATGGAAGTCGATGAAAAAACTATTTAGAATATTGGTTGGTGGGCTAGTATGTTGTTGGTATGTTTGTTTATTGGTGGGCATATACTTTTGTTTTTGATTCAATTATAAGTTAGGTGCCTACGTGGATAGTGACTAATTGATTGGGGATTTTGTTTCAGAGAAAAAATGGTCTTACAAAGAATTTGAAAATCTGAGATATGAAGAGTACATGAATATATTTGAGGAAATACCTTCAGGAAATAAATCTGAGGATGATCAAAATGGGTCAGATGAAGATATCATTGATGTGGATGTGCACCACGCCACTAATAAAAATGATAATGTTGGTAATCTCCCTGAGAGGGCCTCTGATAGTGATAGTTCTTATAGCGACGATGACCTCATACCCCTTTCAGATTTGTAGAAAAAACTCAGTTTAGATAAATTTGTTTGGAAAAAAGTTGCAACAAACTACACGGCACCCCAAGAATTTACCAAGGATTCTGGCCTTGCAATATATCAGATGACATTGAGCTCCCTGTTGAGGTATTTTTGTGTCTGTTTCCGGACAGTTTGTTTGACCACATCGTCTTCCAAACTAATCTGTACAAAACACAAGCAAGCGCCCGTTCCGGAAAACTTTTCACACCCACGAATACTATGGAAATGAAGATATTTTTTACGATAAATATACTTATGGGAATAAAGCATCTACCCTCCTCTTATCGGGACTTCTGGTCGAAGCAGATTGAGCTTCGGGATAACTATATTTCAAATTTTATACCCAGAACAAGATATGATTGGTTGTTAGGAAACGTTCATTTGAATGATAACCTAACGCAGCCCAAACGCGGAGATCCCCAATACGATAAGTTATATAAAGTCCAGCCTATTCTACAGATTCTATCAGAAAATTATGCAAAATATTATAAACCAACGAAACACGTTTCCATCGACGAATCAATGATTAGATTCAAAGGACGATCTTCCCTGCGCCAGTATATGCCGAATAAAACGATCAAGCGTGGATATAAAGTCTGGGTTAGAGCATCAGAGAGTGGATATGTACTTAGATCATTTTCAAATTTTTACGGAAAGAATTGAAGAAAATGCAGAAAAAAATTTGGGTGCCAGGGTGGTAACTGACCTTACAAGATCATTAGTGAATGGTCATCATTTTGTCTATTTTGATAACTATTTTACCTCTTTAGTGCTTTTGCGGCAACTAAAATTAGATAAAATATATGCCTGTGGAACAATTAGGCAAAATCGTGTAGGAATATCAACTGATGTGAAAGAACGAGGCAACGAACATTGAAACAAGGCGAGAGTAACTTTCGAGTAACAGATGATGGGATCACATTTTGGAAATGAAAGGATAAAAGAGTATTTGCAGTAGCAAGTAATTTTCACATGCCGGGAATAATAGAGCCCGTTGAGAGAAAGAAAAAGGATGGAGAGAGAGAAACGATTGCATGCCCTGTCATTGTAAAGGACTACAATGCAAATATGGGATATGTTGATTGTTGATAAAATTGATATGCTAAAATCATGAGCTGGATAAAAAAAGTCGAAAATGGTGGCACAGAATTATGTGGCATTTTGTTGATGTCACCATAGTCAATGGATATATTCTATACACTGAAAGCTGTAAGGAAAAATCCTTAGATTTGAAAAGTTTTCGTTTGTGTGTAGCAAGTGGGTTGGTTGGTGCAGCTTCTGAAAATCCCCGAAGAGGTAGACCAAGTACTGAGATGCCCTCTAACAAATTCAAAGTAAACATTCCTCTGGAAAAGCGCACAGACCAAGCTGCTCACATGCCAAAACATTCGTCTTCGAGAAGATGTGCATTTTGCAGCACAAAAGCGGAACAACACCGTACACGATGGTCGTGCAGTACCTGCAATGTCGGTTTGTGTCTCACTGACAAAAAAAATTGCTTTGAAAAATATCATAGCAAATAAGTTGTAAGTTTTTAGTTTAAACTCCTTTTTATAACATTATCTTAATTAAATATATGTTTCAGACATATCTGCATTGTATAATTTTAGTGCTTGGTGGTATCACCATGATACTAATTCCTTTTTCTCTAAATGGAAAAATTATCTGTTATTTTTAATGTTTTTGAGATCTTATCACTTAATTTTTTTCAGCTTTAAATGAAATAGCTTCAAAATTTAGAAATATGCCTTGAAAGGGTTAAAAAATGACAGAGATACCCTGCAATCTGTCATGGGACACAGTGTACATAAGGTACCTCATTTTTTAAAATAGGCAAAATGTGCGCCTCCTACCAAGAATTACAAAGATCGCTCAACAAACAACCAAGATTAAGTCGAACATCCTGGAATTTCTTGGTTCTTATGATGCAGTTTACCTTAATATGTTGGTGCAAGTTTTTTTCTACATATACTTTGTATAGAAATTTTTCTATGACAGACCTCCCTAACCCTAAATCCTGGACCCCCCAATGCTGTACTAGACTATAATCGAAATGCGGGAACTTAAATGAGTAATTTCACTTAGTCAGAAGAACGATGCGGGGGCGCAGCAGCGTCGTCATCCCAACGAGGGCGACTACGGCCCATGCAGAATTCGCCATTCTGCAGCAAAGAGCATCTCGCCTCAGCCAACAGTAGCCCGAGCATCCTGCCGGGAGCGCCCGAGGAGGAAAACGATCAAGGACTCTACGCCGCCTGCTACGAACCCTCAAGGTGGTTACACGTCGACGAGAAACAGTCCAATGGGATCCTTTCACCATCCGGTAATTAAGTTTCTTAGACCCACTCCTGAAAGTAATTGTTAATTTTGGGTTTTAATTGATAGGATCAGAAGGAGACCGACGCTGCTCGATATCAAGCACCGAGTCTGAGCATGAGCTGTGCAAACGGTATCAGGGGATCGTTCACAAGAACGCCCATCGAAAACCTTATGTAGATATGTACAAACGGTTACATTTTAAAACTTTTGGTAAGTAGATCTTTATTTATCCTGTTCAACTACCATTTTGCAGTACAATATTTCCAGATTGTGATAAAACGATCGTCGTCCAACGTGAATCCGGAGAATTTGGGTTCAGGATTCACGGTTCTAAGCCAGTGGTGGTAACCGCGATCGAGAACGGTACCCCGGCTGAATTATCCGGATTACAAGTGGGCGATATTATAATTACTGTGAACGGTGTGAATGTTTTAGATAAGAGTCACTCGGATGTTGTGCAAATCGCTCATGCGGGGAGCGATATTTTAACTTTAGAGGTATCTAAATAATCCGTCATATAATCAGCATTAGTTAACATCAATATATGTATTTTTAGGTTGCTCGAACCTCTTTATCGCCCTGTCCAACGAAAAAAGGTGTATTGGAACCAGGAGAGGTTCTTAGCGGGTACCTGTGGAGGTTGAGCGGACACGGTAGAGGTTATAAATCCAATAAGTGGATCAGGAGGTGGTTCAGTTTGAGGAGGAATAGTTGTCTCTATTTTTATAAGACTGATACTGTAAGTTTAAAAGGAAAAAGGGCCTAGAACACACTAGTGATATTTTTTTATGTAGCTTTTAAGCTGCTGAAGATATTTTTTTAATTGTACAATATTAAAGAGCAAAATTAATTGCATATGAAAAAGCTGATGCTAGGTTACAAATTGCTTAAATAGATCGATTCTAATTTCGGATTAATTTTTCCATAATAAAAATTAAGTTTTTTTAAGGTTAAGCGGAAACCTTTAACTCAATACTCAAAGAAACAGGAATTCCCTGACGAATAATTTAACTAAGCTCAAATCCTTTAGATTTAAATTTATTAAAAATTTTTAATTAACCTCCCCATTTTTCACATAACTTCCAAGCTATTCAAGATATTTTTGTAATTCTTTCACCGCATTATAGTTGACTCTATAGTTAACTCTTCCAAAAATAGCCTTTTATTGTGTTCAATCGTCAACGGTCGAGTTTAGGTATAGGACATAGTACATGAAATGTACTTAGAATTTGATGTAGAACCTAAATCTAAAATAAAAAATAGGTGTTTACATTTAAAAAAATTACGTTGATGACCGTAACTTATTTTTGGGCCACCCTGTATACATAAAATTATAGTAAGAAAACCCGCAGGTAAAAATAAAAATCGACATGTCCGAGCGTTTTTTTTTTGAACATACCCCTGAATTTTAAATGAATTTATTCCAACCTTTACGTTCGCACTGTATATATATAGGGTGTCTCGTTAGTGCGATAACGGACGATAGCTCCTTATACAGTGATACAAAACAAATTTTTTTTATACAAAGTTACTTTACTGTCTGGTGGTGCATAACATAAAAATATTTTTGGATATACAGGGTGATTCATAAATGTGATATGAGACACAACTTTTTTAATTTAAATGGAACACCCTATATTTTATTGCATTTTTGGATTGCTTTAAAAATTCTGCATACTTTTTATCAAGCATCGTCTATACCAAAACTTACCCGTTTGTGAGATATTTAATATTTTATCAAAAAATCGACGTTTGCACGTCTCCACAAAAACAAAAATAATTCACTCATTTGAGATCCTACAAGCCAAATCTTTTGTAGGTTGTTAGTGCATACTTATACTTACTTTATGGTCCTATGAGAATTTGATAATATTCTACAGGGTGTTCGCAATACTCTATCCAAAACCAAAAAATGTAAACAACCATATCTTATTTTTTTCAAATGGAATCACCCATATTTTTTTATCTTAAAATATTCCCAATGTGATAAGCTTTCTTTTTTGTTAAGCATGTCCTATACCTATATGTAATAGTTATCGAGTTTTTTACACTTTTTCCTAATTTCGCCCTTAAAATCCACAATAGTCGCGTTTTAATTTAAAAGAAGTTTGCTTAGTTGGCCATGGAAATAACAATTGTACAAAAATCAAGCAATTACTTTGACAGAAGATTTAGTATTGTCAGTTTATCACTAAAGCGAAACATTTTTGCATTAAAAATGAATTTTTCGAAAGAAGATATGGTGAAAATGATTTACTGTTTCAACTGTTTGGATGCAATTGAGGTAACTTTACTGTTTATTGGCAAGCACAGTTAGATAATTCAAAAATCCACTGTTAACAGAATCACATGTTTTTATGTAGTTTGGTGTTGATCACACAAACGAATTCGTTTAACAAAAGAACTGCTTACTTTCTGTAACATTTTTCTAGTTACTTCTTGAAAAACATTCCGAATTCTTTGCTTCATGTTGTTTTTGGTGGTAACAGGCCTTTGATAAACCCGATTTTTCACAAACCCCACAAGAATCGAGACCTCACAAAAATCGAGTTTTGTGAGGTCAGGAGATCTGGCCGGCCAAGCAACTGGTCCTCTCCTGCCAATCCATTTATTTCGAAAATGGTCATTTAGATGGGCCCTCACAACACGGCTAAAATGAGGAGGCGCTCCATCTAATTGTAGCCACTTTCGTCTTACTGTATATCATCCAGCTCTTCTTCGAATTCACTGCCCCATCAAAGAAATATGGTCCAAGAAGCTTTGTCCCAACGATACCAGCCCATACATTAAGTGACCATCTATGTTGATGATCCAGTGGTATCACATGCCTTGGATTTACATCGTTGTAATAATGGAAGTTGTATCGGTTGAATGTCGCTTCATCAGTGAAAAACACAAAGTCAAAAATGTCTTGTTGCAGTTAGATTTGATGCAAAGCCCAGCGGTAAAAGTTTCGGCGATTAGCAAAATCTTGATCGCTTAATTCTTGTACAAGCTGTACGTGATATGGATGAAATTCATGTTTCCGGGTGATTCTAACAGTGGATTTTTTAATGTCCAACTGCCCTTCAATTTGCCTACAAGAGACATGCGGATTTTCTACTAGGGCTTGCATAACAAGCATTTCATTTTTTGGGTTTGTCCCTGTTTTTTGTTTTTGTGACATTTTATAATTTAAATTTTCAGTTCTTTCAAATCTCTCCTTTAGTCTTTCAAATGCCAATCGATTTGGATGTCGTTCCGCATTTCATCAATTGCTTGATTTTTGTACAATTGTTATTTCCATGGCCAACTAAGCAAACTTCTTTTAAATTAAAACGCGACTATTGTGGATTTTAAGGGCGAAATTAGGAAAAAGTGTAAAAAACTCGATAACTATTACAGATAGGTATAGGACATGCTTAACAAAAAAGAAATCTTATCATATTGTGAACATTTTAAGATAAAAAAATAAGGGTCATTCCATTTGAAAAAAATAAGATATGGTTGTTTACATTTTTTTGGTTTTGGATAGAGTATTGCGAACACCCTGTAGAATATTATCAAATTCTCATAGGACCATAAAGTAAGTATAAGTATGCACTAACAACCTATAAAAGATTTGGCTTGTAGGATCCCAAATGAGTGAATTATTTTTGTTTTTGTGGAGACGTGCAAACGTCGATTTTTTGATAAAATATTAAATATCTCACAAACGGGTAAGTTTTGGTATAGACCATGCTTGATAAAAGGTATGCGGAATTTTTAAAGCAATCCAAAAATGCAATAAAATATAGGGTGTTCCATTTAAATTAAAAAAGTTGTGTATCATATCACATTTATGAAACACCCTGTATATCCAAAAATATTTTTATGTTATGCACCTTCGACAGTAAAGTAACTTTGTATAAAAAAAATTTGTTTTGTATCACTGTATAAGGAGCTATCGTCCGTTATCGCACTAATGGGACACCCTGTATATTTTGACACTACGGTGAAATACTAAATTAGCAAAATTTTTTCAAAGAGCGTCATTATCGTAGAGAGTTGAAATTATATCACTCCAATAAAATTCTAAATATTTTCTTAACTATTAGATTTTGGGATGGGACATATACAGGGTGTTTGGCGGAGGGTTAGCCAAACTTGGTGGGCATATAGATAGGCTCAGATAAAAGATATTTTCTTAATAAACTTGTGTTCTAAAAGTCTCGGGTTTTTTTATATCATTGATTTTGTGTTATTTTCAGGATTTTCAAAAAATTATATCTTTTGACATCTTTAAATTTTTTCAGCATATTTTTCACGTTTTTTTTTACATTTGTATTTAGTCTGTAATGTATCCTGAATCTAAAAAAATCAATATCAAGTACAAGTAATACCGAAACAATTCGTTTTGAGCTCAAAAAGTTAATACAAGTAGCAAAAAAAGTTATGATAGGTAACTTTAACTTGACGCAAAAAAAAAATAAAATCTATCAAGATGTTCAGGTAGTTTTAAAAACATCTCCAGTTAATACTCTTTTCAATGATATACGATGTTTAACACAAAGCCGACTAACTTGCCACAATTCATGACTTTAAAGGACAATAAAGTAAAAAAAAATGTTTTTTTAATTTTATGTATTTATTTCAAAATTACAAATTTTATTAAAACTCCGCTCCCCTGGCTCTAACGTTGCCCTACGTCGCCGACGCATTTCCACTGTCGTAAGACGAAGCCGCATCTCTTTTCTGATAGTTTGAAAAGCGGCATCGATTCTTTGAATGGTCGAATGAGGATTGATCATGGAACATGCTATGGGATTGTTGTCATTTGGCATTTGTTATTTGTAAACATGTAAACATATGCCGAGGACAAATGTGCTAAAAAAATATAAAATCTTAATTTCTGTCTATATACACAAAATTCGGATAGGTAGTTCTTATGAAAGTTACCTTTACTTCTCCCAAGGAACCTAAAAAAATAAAAATATACGGGGTGTCTCATTTAAAATTCTGGTGTTAAAGTCGGTGCAGCACTTTTCAAACACCCTGTTTAAAATTACTTTATTACTCTTTGGTACATTCGTTGCTTGAGTGTACGTCTATAATTTGGTCCCCTTATTATGATTCTCATATTGAACGCCTTGAGGCTGTACAAAGAAGATTCTTAATATCCCTTAGTTATACATAGAGCTGAAGTTTATATTTTTCGCAATTATTACATCGTCTATAATGCTATCAGTGCCCAATTTAATATCCTTAATCTTAAAGGCAGACTGCATTATTCTGATGCTTTAACGTTTCATAAGATCTTAAATGGTTTATATCATTGTCCTACCGTCTTGGAAGCAATTCCTTTTAACACCTGTCAAAGAAGGATCAACACTCCTATGTTTCGTTTACTCTTTCATTCGGCCAACTATGAGTGTTTTTCTTTACTGACTAGGACGGCGTTTCTTTAATGAAAATAGTTTGGATTAATTTTCCAGCGGCTTACGGTCATTCAAATCAAAATTAAATAATCTTAGACTTTAACCCACGTTCCTTGCATAGTGTTGAGTTTTTAGCCTCGTTGATGATTGTTTTTTCAGAGGTTTTATTCTATTTTATATTAATTCTAGTATAATATTTATATTTGTGTTTTTATATTATCTAGTATTTTGTATTATGTATTATTGTTTTTGTAAACTGGCTCTGCCGTATATTGAAATAAATAAATAAGTTCGTCCCCCAAAAAGCCCAAATCCCATCAGATTTTTGGGACCAATTGAACTTTTTTGGTTTTTATTTATTCTTGGGCATTTGCCCGTATAGCTTCGAAGGTCTTTCGGATATTTTTATAATTCTTTGACGACATGATAGTGACAATCTGTATATTATTTACATCTACAAAATATAATCCTAAATTGAACATTGGCATAACTAAAAAACTTTTGGTTTCAAGGAAATTGTTTAGCAACATTTTTATAGTATTTCAACTACCACATGACTTTGTGGCATGAAAGGTACAAATTGATTTAAAATTTAGATATTTTTTTCTTTTATTTTTTAAACACATCGATTAGTATTGTCACTTGGGCGTTTTCTTAAATAACAACTTTCTATACAAGGGTGCCTCAAGTGGAAACATAAATCGTCAGCATTATTTTTTTTAAATAGAGCACCCTGTATATTATGACGTTGTACACTTCTACGATATATTCTGAATACTTTTTGTATAGCAAACCATATGCCTAAAGTCAATGGTTTATCAAATATGACGTAACAAAATAATAAAACCTGAAATTAACACATAATTTATTTAGAAGAAACTCAACAGACTTAAATCCATTTACAGAGTAGGTGGAACTTAACTGTCACTTAAAACTATTCTGTATATTCACACAATTGGGAAAGAAACAGAATACAATGCAATTCAATGCTTATTACATACCTGGTAATTTTAGATTTACAGATACTTTTTATAAAATTCCTCAATTTACTGAAGAAAGTCTTGTCCTAATCTGCCTCTACATTTCACAAATCGCAATGAGATTTTGATTTGAATTGGTAAGAATTGCTTTCTAACGAATATTAATATACGCGAGAAAGTATACGTTGCTATACGTTAGAATTTCACATATGAACCATTTTTATAACTTAAGCACTTAAAGTTTTTGTGTACTTGTGATTTCTATCTAAATTTGTAAGACCCAAACTCATCAGCAACCAATACTTTGTGCAGATTTTGAGGCATTTTTGATTCTAGGCGCTGCATTTATAATCGAATCAACTTGAAAAAAATCAAGAGTAACAATACGGGTCATACTTATAACCTGCCTTAAAATAGGGTTTTTACAATAAACCGTTTTCGAAAAAAAATTAAAAAGATGGGTGCCAAAGTAGCCCCGTGTTTGGGGTTACATTGGCACCCAAACGGAAATGTGAATAAACATAAGTAGGCCCATCCTGGGGTTACTTTGGCACCAAATTAGGCTTTTTTTTAGTTTTTAAATAAAACATTCAATATTTTTAATGAAATTTCTATATTCTTAAACAAAACACTTAAAAACTAACAAAAAATATTTTTCTAATATTTGGCACAGTAAAAGAAAGGAACTAAATCAAAATAACATAATCATCCATTCACATGCCTCACAGGTATAATATTTTTCTTTGGATCCCTCGTTACAAATACCACAGATCCATTTAAAACAACCATTGCATAAAATCCAGTCTGGTCCAGTATAACCCGACCAATAAGCAGCACAAATTCCGCATTCATCTTCATTGTGGGTACTTGAGGATGATGGTAGATTGACATCTTTTAATGTCCATTTTTAAAAAATTTTTGCTTTTCCTTTGCCTTTCCCTTTTCCCTCAATCTTCTTTTTGTCATTATTTTCATTTTCAATTAGTTTTTCCTTGTCTTGCTCCTCTTTAGTTTCTTCACAATCGACTTCTTTGCCGGGAATAATTTTTCGTCCCCGCTTTCGTTTAGGGTTAGTGCTTGATTGTCCACGTGTCTCCTGAAGAAACTCTAATAAACTATCATTCAAAATGTCACTCGTAGATGCATCAATTGGAGTTTTTGGCAATTTGGATAAAGGCTGCTGCGGATCATATGGACAAATTCCGGTGGCACGAAATCCGGATTTTAAATTGTCTTCTACTCTTTCCTGTAGAGATCTCCACAAGCGATCCAGAAGATTCGGAAATTTTTCTTTAGGCAGAGTGCCTTTTACGCGACTGGTCTTTCTCCAATCGTCTAAAATAGCCCTCTATTTCTTTTTCATGGGAGCAAAGAAAGCACGTCCAAAGGCTGCATAGAGTCAGTTAAATTGGGGGGTAAAGGAGCCATATAAATATTATTTTCTGTAGCAGTGTTGGATATCAATCCAAGATTAATTAATATTGAATATTTTTATTTTTTTTATTATTTTTCGGGACGTTTAAATTGGGAAATCATAAGATGGTTCTTTAATAATTAACTATTTTATTTAAAATACATTTTTCCGCGAAAATACGCACATTGTTTTGCGGGCTTGTAACCTTACCGACCTTGCGCAATGCAGGCCAAATGCATTGCCAAAAATTGGAAGGAAGTACGCAGTAGTACCTACACACAGTTGCAAGTAGGTTTTGTAAAACAGCTAACCGCTAACAGCCTTATACATATTGACCGCCGGTGATTTTCCTGCAGTAATTATTTAACGAATTAGATTAAACTTATAATAAAGACTTAAATTAAACTTTACCTAAAGTGTGAGTGCCTGATATGGAAGGAACGATGAACTGGTAGCGCTACCAAGCCCGACTTCAACGAAGCAAGGTAAGCCATTATGCATCACTAATGTGCGTTCGAACATTCCTTGAAAAAACGAAGAACCATATTAAATCTCAATCTATCTCAAAAACCTAATACAGTCCACTAAATCAAAAGTCTGACGACGACAAGCAGCCTTTACCACGGTTGGAGAAAAATGTGAATCTAGGTTATCACCTAAAAGAACAACTGATTCACCATTACAATTTTATTTGACGTGGGGCAGCAACAGTTTAAAAAACCATACCTCAAAGAGATTCATATCGAACCATCCTCTGCTACCGTTATCATAAACTGCCCCTAGAGGGCCACCAACAGTCCAATTTTCGTAAATGTTGTTGGCTTTATAGACTACCATTGGTGGTAGTAGGGTCCATTTGCGCTTCCGCAGACCATTACACTTATTGCTGAACGCGAATGTTCTTGAACCCTTTCAACCCTTTTAGTACCCCTACGAACTAAAACTTTTTTGGCCCCGGGATCGTCTGTGAAATTAGTCTCATCATAGTTAAACACTTGTTTCGCAGAAATGGATTCCAGAACAGGTTTAATGTTATCGAAAAACTCCATTATATCGGCGCGCCCAACCGAAGCACGTGCACACTTAATATTAGATGCCAATCGAATGCTAATATTACTTCTGGTAATAAAATTTTCAATAAAGTTGGGTCCTGGTCTATTGTTGGGCCATCCAGGAATATTTCTGCCTTGTTTTGTAACATATTTTTGCACGATTTCTCTGGCGTCACTAACAGTAACGGGAAAACCCCAATCTGCTACCTGATTGATGGTCTCTGAAATTAGCCTCTCCTCCTGTTGGGTAAGGATGGTGGGGTGACCTACACGACCCTCATGTTTCGCAAACAGCTTATTCTGAAGAGTGCCTCTAGGTATTTTCCATGTTTTGGAAGCTCGTACTTATGACATCATCCCTTCCCTAAAATCTTGCAATGCATTCGCTAAATGCATTGCAAGCATAGCAAATGCATTGCATGCATTCGCTAAACATAAGATATATATAAAATCTTAGCAAAACCTACATTCAATTCCTTACAATAACGAATAGTAAAGGCATACATTATAGATGATTTATAAGTCATGTGATTAGTATGTGCTCTGAAAAATAGCTGAGTCAAAATAAATCACAAGATCGCGCATTTCATCAACATATGCCAATAGTGCCTCTCCCAACTTATAATTATATTCAACTTAGGTTTTTCTTTCTATTGAAGATAAATACAAAACATTTATCGGTATTAAAATGTAATTTGTTTTTAATAGACCAGACATATATATTTTATAAGTTTCGTTGAATATTCTGACAGTCAGTGATACTATTAGCTTTAGATTAAAGTTTGAGATAATCAGCAAATCATAATGTGTTGGAACCATTTACTTCTTTAACCAGATCATAAATAAAATATATTACTATTGCAACTAATTTTTAATTTGTTTTCCATTTAATTCAATGCGTTCTTTGCAATGAAAATTTTGGTTACAGGGTATCACGCTAACATTAATTTTTTATGTGATTTCTTAAAAAGTAAGTAGACCTTATTATTGGGCCACCAAGCTCACCGGGTATAACCCCATTAGATTTCTTTCTTATGGGGCTATTTGAAGTTTATGTAAATAGACCAAATAATATCGATGATTTAAATCAAATAATTCGACGAGAAATTAGACTAATCAATCCGCAAGTCATTAAAAATGTGCAATTGGAAGTTATTTACCGACTTCAAATGTGCATTGAAGTAAATGGACAACATATTGAACATCAGTTTGCAATAAATATTGTATAGATTGTTATTTTTTAATTTCGTATATTTCATTAGGCTATTACGTCAAATTTGACAAACTGCTGACCATAGTATGCTATACAAAAAATATTCAGAATATATCGTAGAATTATAAAATGTCGTAATATACAGTGTTTAAAAAAATTAATGTTGATGCTATAGTTTCTACTTGAGGTAACCTGTATGGAAAATTTTTATTACAAAGAAAGCGCAAGTAACGATACTAATCGACGTGTCCGAAAAATAAAAGAACACAAAAACACCTGAATTTTAAACGAACTTGTTTCTTTCACGGTAAATGCACTGTATGAACTATTTTTGTGCGTTTAATACTTTGTGAGTTAGAACCAATTTTGTCCACTAAGTCACAAAACCCTCAGATTTTTAGGTTTTTGGAACTAATTGGGCGTTTGTCCATATAACTTTCATGATGTTTTTGTATTTATTTTAAAGCATTATAATGGACACTCCGTAGATTCTTTCACCCGAAGAAAGTAATCATAGGTTAAATATTGACTTAACTAAAGCACCTTTGGCCTCGAGTTAAGTTTTTGTAAAATTTTATAGTTTGTAAAATAAACTTAATAAATTTTTGAGGTACGTAATAGGAGATTTTACTCAAAGAAGAGTTGCTTTCAATGGAATAATTTCACATATGAACCATTTTTATAACTTAACACTTGTTATTGTGTACTTATGATTTATAACTAAATTTGTGGACCAAGACCCAAACCTCTCTGATTTAATTATCTTACGGGATCGTTTCAGGAAAAGCAACCTGTAGGTGTAGTGATGCTTTTGGACCAAAACATTCAAGAACTGGACGATAACGTCGAGCCTTCCAAGTTGAATAAATTCGTTATTTTCAAGAACGAATATAGGTTTTATGTAGCAGCCGATTCGATAGAAGAGAGAACCCGATGGGTACGTAAACATATGTAAAATATCGTTAACCTAAATAAAGGATATCCCCAGGTGGACGAGATCCGGAGGTGCGTAAACGATAACCAAGACAACTACCTGGAAAAAACCAAAACCAACCTGAGCCTCTCTCCCAGCGCCATATCAGATCCGGACTGTTTCGGGTATTTAACGAAACTGGGCAGCCAATGGAAGTCCTGGAATAAACGTTATTGTGTCCTCAAAGATGCCGCGTTGTACTTTTACCACGACGCCAACTCCACCAGCCCGTTTGGTAATTAAACTCTTTCACCATGTAGTGATGATGATGTGGTAATAAGGTTGTTTTAAGGGGTGACTTTATTGCACGGGTACAAAGTTCAACTGTCCAGTTCTATTAAAAAACACGGCTTTGAAGTATTAGCGCCCGATGTTACGAAGAAACATTATTACTTTTGTGCCGAATCGGATTCTGATAGAAAAAGGTATTATTTTTAGTTAATTTTAGCCATATTGTTAATTCATAGTAATTAAGGTTCAAAAATATTTTTCATTTCGGGGCGTATTCCAGTTCTCGTTATGTCTGACATTGTCTAAACTGATCTCAGCAGAAGTTTAATAGGGCAATTTTGATTGTGAAACATTTCGATTTTTTAACCTTTGGTTGATATTTTCTGTTTATAAATTAATTCAGCCTTCAACTGTTAATGCCTGGAATAAAACTGAAAATTTTTTTAACTTTAAAGGAATAAAAAAAAATGTGACCTCTAAAGAAAATTTGAGTATGTAACTGCATTCATTCTACGCAAAAAAATGTACAAATATCAGTTTTAGCTTTTTAATATGTCTGACAATAATAGACTTGCAGGATATGAGTGAAAATGCTGTTTTCAAAATCACGCTGTAGCACAAAAACTAAGATAGCTATGGCAAATTTGATTTGAAATTAGTGCATCTTTGGTTTCATTAAAAAGTAGCACGATACCACGAAAACCGTATCCCTCTATCCCTTTTTATAAGCGAAAAACCCCATAAAACATACGAAAATGGGACAACCTGTACTTTCTAGTCTTTAAATGAAGTCGTAAATTGACCTGCTGTATTTCCTATCTTAAATCGGAAAAAAGTTAACTAATTTTTTGAAAATTATGGAATCTACAAAACTGGAAAAAAATCAAAATTTTATTTTTTATCCAAAACCCTTAGCTTCTGGGATTTTTCCATAATTACATGAACCATAGAATATTACCTGTTATCAATGTATAAAAAGGACAAAAAACACAAGTTTGATTTTTCTCCCAAACCCTATTTTTTTACTTTTGAATCCTGTACAGGGAAGGAACCTATTTGGATTATAA